>NC_058132.1:4907482-4961960 GCF_016433145.1 Gracilinanus agilis
GGCGGGGGTGGGGTGGGGGTGGGGAGAGGAGGTAAGGCCACCGCGCGCTCCCGACTTCCTGCTTTCCAGAGGCCTCTGCGCGGCCGCTGGTTGGTGGGCTGGACGGCTCCGCCCCTTCCCTGCCCCGCCTTCTCTCTTCCCAGCTAGCAGTCTGATCTCCGCCTCCCACCCCACCCCCTCGGCCCTTCTCCCCTCCCTCGGGGCCTGCCCAGCCCCCTCCTCCTCTCCTTCTCTGTGGGAACCTGGTAGGAAACGTGGGTCTCGGGGCTGCTCCTGCCTGTGCTCGCCCGCTTTAGGGCACTCGTGTCTCCTGGGCTTGGAGACGAAAGAAAAGGTTCCCGGAGGCTTCAGGGGGCCCCAGGGCCGAGCTCTTTTTGGCTATAAAACAGTTCGAGAGGCGCAGAATTATTCTCTCCTCCTCCTCCCCCACCCCCACCTTGCAGAAAAGGAGGGGAAAGAAATAACCTGGGCGTGGCCAGACTGCGGAGGGGCTCCGGAGCCAGGCCGGGGAGCGGGCCTACGAGGTGTCTGCAGGAGGATACGAGAAAAGTCGGAGGAGGAGGAGTGAAGTAGGAAGCCCCGCCCCTCCTGGACTGCTGTCTCTAGCCCCGCCCCTCTCACTAGGGGACTCTGGCTGTCCTCAGTCAGGCATTTCCCATCTCTGGTTACTCCAGCCACAAAGACCAGAGAAAGCACCTTCTTAGCCTGAATTCTGGCAGACGTGCCCAGCCTGGGAGCTGCTCAGTAACCCGAACACGGAAGGAAAACCCCGGCCAGAGCCTGTCTGCAGCCCTCGAGGACGTGCCGAGGTTTCGGACATCAGTCTGGAAGGGAAATGCAGCAGCCTCAGTCCGCACTCCGGCTCCCTCCTCCCCCCTTCAGGCAGGCAAAGTGGAGGAAGTAAATGGAGAAGATCCGAGAAAAGAGGTCATGGGGTCTATCCTTGGGTTGTTCTTGTTTCCCCCATAACTTATTTCGATCTCTCTTAGATAACACTTGTCCCAAAACTAAACAGAAATCATTAAAGTCTGGGTCATACATTTCAATGACAGACCCCATTTCTGTTATTAACTCGCTAGGTTCCTCAAGGAAAATAGCTGACCTTTTTTTAATTGCCTCAAAGTCTTCAGCCTTGAACCTAGTGTGTTGCTTTAAGTGGAATATGACTTGTCCCTGATGATTGGTAGGTCTCTTAAAGGTAGTAAAGGAATTGGTTGGCTTTAACTCTGTAGGGCTATTTGCTCTTGCTCCAATTTGGTTTTCCCACTAGCCATATTACCAGATGCATTCCCCTGATGTTCTTGTGCAAGACGATAAACACCAACCATTTGCATATACAGTTCTAAATTATCTATTTTAACCTGCATTAACTTTAATAATTGCTTCATTTCTGAATCTCTAAAACACCAAGTAACCACAATCTTACAACAATAACCAATACAAAAAATATGCATCTTATCTAGTAAATGATGTAACCAGTTAAAACAATAATAGGTCTGTGTGCTATAATATCTAGGATAGTTATAATAAGAACAGGTTAGGATATCTCAAAATTCAGTACAACTTTGCAATACTTGGGTATGATCTTGAACCAAAAGTATGGTATAAATAATATCCCTTGCCATAATCCCAATAACAAATAATCAATGCAATCTTCAATCACCATTTTCCCAAACATAAACACAATATACCAGTGGTATACCAGTACTGTTGTGTTATTAGCCACAATGGAAAGACTAATATTTAATGCAATCACAACAATATTCCTATAACACCAATTTATAACGTACAAAGAGCAGGGTTGGTGGGGGTGAGGGATGGGGGAGGGTTCCTCTGGAGGTGGGATGGTGTAGCAAAATGAAATGAAAATGAGCCAGAGTGCAAGTGAAATTGCAGAGGCTGTTCTCTGATGCCATCTGCTGATTTTTATTTTTATACCCTTTTTTCTTTATGATCTTATACAGGTTTTGGTTTTCCCATACATTGAAAATCACACATTAACTTTTGAAATATCATATGATTGGCATTTACTAATTATCCTACGGTGATTAAACAAGGAAGCAAGCTTTTCAAAAATTATTCATTTATGAATGGCTTCATTGAAACTTTATTATTTTCAGCCATTTGTAAGGTACAAGAACATCATTTCCTAGCCAAGCATAATGGTTGATTATATTTTAACTAATTAAATCGTGCATATTCTTACTTTATGCTATTCAGACCTATCATTAATCAAGAAGATAGTTATGGTATTTGATTACATCAAATAAGATACAATAATATCAGTTTGATCCAAATATTGTTCCAATTATATTCTTTCATTTTTCACTATTCTTCAAAGGTAAGTTTGCTGTTCTTTCTGCCACAGGGTTAATAAGAATGCAGTTCTGGAAGGGTGATTCTGTGCTAATTTGCCATTCCCCTGTTTTTCTTGTAATTCACTGTTTCCTTGGTCAGTGGGAGTTTGGGAGCAAATCCAGCCCAGGTACATTCTTGTTGGGGAATTTAGAAACTTGCATTAACTCACTGCTGGTTTATTGTGGGGATGATTCTAGGGGAAGTTTCTGTATTATGGGGGTTTGTTTTAGGAGTTTATTTGGGATAGTAAGTGGTTTGTGACTGTGGTTGTTCTTGCCATGAACCTGTATTGTTTTCCTGTGTCTCCCTGGGGCTCAATAGGGATACTGATTGCAAAAGTTTCAGTACAAGTGAATGCTAGTGAGAAAAGAGTCATATAGGGGAAATTGAGTGAGAAATATCCATCCTTCTGACACCTGCTTTGCAGGTTCCAGAGCTCATGTGGGTCTGTGAGAACATCATGACTTTAATGGCCTCCTGCAATAATGAAACAGGATGTCACAAACAGCAGTAAGCAAAAGAAAGAGAAAAAAGAAAAAAAAACCCTTTCTCAGGGGCTATTTAAACCTTGATAGTAAATTGGGCTGCACTCAGGGATTTTATGAATGAGTGTGGTCAGAGAGTATATCAGTTCTGAATGGTTCACCACTCCCTTGGAACTTTCAGTCCACATCCAATGGCTATAACTCCTCATGGAAAGTTCACTTCCCCTGTGTCAAACTCTCAGAGAGTTAACTTCCTGTCTTCCTGACTTAGCCACCCTCTAGGACTGGTGCCAACTGAAAAAGAAATATGAGGATAGGGGAATAACAGAGTGCCAGACAAACTGGGGACACTCCCACACCTCACAAAGGGAAGGACTGACAGGTAAACACAGGAAAACCAAATAGGGATGTGAGGTTTGGGGAATGGCAGTTTGTCAGTTAAACTGAAAACCTGTCAGCCAGGGAAAGCCAATGATATAAATTGCAGGATCTTTATGGCTTAGAGGAATCAGGAAATAAAAATAAAACTGGATTTATTCATGGTAAATAAGGGAAGTGGGAGAGAAGGGTGTACTACCCTAGAAATAACCCAAATGACTTAACTAAACTAAGGTCAGCTATAACTAAAATAAGGAGAGGGCTGGAGTGGTGGGATTCTCACTACACTTCTCCATGGCGCTCCAAGATGTCACAGGAAACAGGATCAAGTCCTTTATACAGCCAGTTAATTCATAAAAACTCTAGGGAGTAAGGCAGATAAATCTGCTGTTCACCAACAGATAACCAAGACCTTCCTCTAGCTAGGCCAAGATAGTT
This sequence comes from Gracilinanus agilis, assembly GCF_016433145.1. Taxonomy (NCBI): domain Eukaryota; kingdom Metazoa; phylum Chordata; class Mammalia; order Didelphimorphia; family Didelphidae; genus Gracilinanus; species Gracilinanus agilis. Next base: position 4,911,142 of record NC_058132.1, read on the forward strand.
GATTGAAGGTATCTTCTTCTCAGTGAAATCCCACTCTGTTAGCTCCTAGGGTATTTGGCAAAGCTGGACCACAAAGCCAAAACCTCCTTCCTTCAGCTTGGCCAAACCACTCTCCTCCATGAAAACCCTGGCTTCATTCCATTATGGAATGTCCACGAAGTCCAAGATTTCTTCAAGCTGTCATCTATTCTGCCTTATCTTAAGTCTTATACCTATCCTACAATTTCCCCATTACAGGGCCAGTTAACATTTTTTTCAGTTCATGAATACTCAGACTCACCTTCCTTATCTAACCTAACCCAATTGATCCTCTTACTTCCACTTTCTTGATTCTCAAATCCATTCTCAACAACCTTAATGCACATTTGTGATGGGGTGAAAAGGAGTTAGAATTTCTTTTTGTCCCATCTTCTCCACCTTGCTTAAAGCCAAGAACCTTAAGAAGTGGTTAGAAGATTTTAAAGGATTAAGCTCAAAATATGATATCAAAAATATGATAACATAACATAAAATAATTTTTTAGGGCCTGGCTTCCTAAGCTAAAGAGAAGAATTTGTATTTGATCCTGGAGGAAATGGGAAGCCCCCAGAATAGGGAGAGTGACATAGTCAGAGAAGTCCAAAGCCCCAGATCATTGTAAAAAAAAAAAGGAGATGGTGTGCCACACTGACATGAATGTCAAGGTCCAGTCTTTGGCTCATGGGGCTGTGTGAACCTGAGCAGGTCTCTTTACTCTCTAAGATGAGAAATTGCAGAAACCTGCATTTCTGGGAGAGTCCCTGATCCCACTGAAATCACACGCCCAGTCCTCATTCCTCTCCTAAGGAGACAGAGACCACCAAAGTGGTCTGGGTGTTCTGAGAGGGGCAAGGTCATTGCTGACTGGGGGGGACCATCAAGGCTCTTTGGAAGAGGTGACATTCAAGGTGGGCCTTCAAAGATGGGCAAGATGTCAGATCTTGTTGTCAAAGAGAGCATTCCTGGCACGGGGTAGAGTCTAAAGAAGGGGCCGGAAAATCAAACTTATTGTTCTTTGTGGAAGAGTGAGCAGACTGTTGTGATTGTTGTTGGTATGAAACAGGGCTGGAAAGGTAGGTTGGCAGGAGTTCAAGGCAGACCTTCAACTGAAGGGAATCTGGTGAGGAGAATCTTCAAAGGCTCCACAGGTGTGACCTGAGGTAAACTGAAAATTACTCCTCTTAGCTCTACTAAGCTTTTAATGAGGAAGAAGAGAAACAAGGAAAAAGAAGTCCCCAACACAAAGAGCCCTTCAGCTGATTCTTCCTAGGATTTCTTTCAAAATGACAATCAGGTACTCCAAACAGCAGGGTCCTTTCAACATCAGGCATGTTAATAATGAGAAGAAAGAAGCTGAAAGCAAAGTGACTTGAGCCTTTTCCTGTCAAGCTCACTAATAAATAGACTAATCAGTGGAAAGATTAGAAGAACATATTAGTCACCTCTGAGCAGAATGTGGAGTCATGTAAAAAGTCATTCCTTAAACGAATGCTGCCAATATATACAATCTGAGTGATTGGTTCACATCCCTAGGTCGCCACTCCATTTCGAGAAGAGAACTAGTTCTTGTGATTATAAAATAGGCCTAAAGGAGCATAAGCAATTCCTGGTTTATATATGCCTTTTCTCTGACAGGGAAGAGAGAAAAAGAGGCTGCTCGAGATAATGAGACAACCTGTCTCTCTTGGAAGTTTCCTGGAGACAAGGAGTAGATACAGCCTAGTGCAAGAACCCCAGCCTTCAGCACCAGGCCCTTTTTGATGGCCTGGTTGCTGGGTAGCCATTGTACTAAATGCTAAGAATACAAATGAGAAAAAGAAATAGAGTTCCTGTCCTCAGAGAGCTCACAATCAAATGGAAGAAAACAGTATAGAAAAGGAGGCTGAAAAGGAGTGGAGCAGGGGTACCATTGGGAAACCAGCCTGAGAGCATGATATTTGTTAAGTCAAAACCAAGCAGATCTACTTGGGGAAAATGGACAATTACTTGGAAAGTTCTGAGCTTTCTCTAAAGGAAAACCTGGGTGGAGGGGGTGGAGGAGTATTTCTCATTCTGTTGTCCTGCCTTCTAATGAGCTGCAAACTAGTGAATAGAGTATGGATGTCCATCTCTGGAAAACAGTTTTTGCCAAAATTACTGCACCATACTGCTTGTGCAGCAGTTCACAAAAAAGGCCATTATGGAGTTTTAGGAATTGTGGATACAATTCGCAAAAGCTGGATAGCAATAGGAGTGACAACGGAAGCCAAACGGGTGTGTGATAGTTGTATACTGTGCCAACAGTATAACAAGGCTATAATTAAGATCAAAGCCTATGGAGGTAAACCACTAGCGTTCACACCATTTGAGTGCTTACAAATAGATTATGTCACAATACCAAGATGTCAAAAATATAGGTACATACTCATGATAGTGAACAAGCTGACTAAATGGCCAGAGGCATTCCCAGCCAAGAAAAATGATGCAGCTTTCATAGCAAAGATGCTACTGAGGGAGATAATTCCAAGATTCTCTATTCCATCAGTAATCTCGTCTGACTCTGGTAGTCATTTTGCAAATTCTATTTTAAAGCAAATCTACCAGGTGTTAGGGATTAAGAGACACTTATGTTCTATATGTCGACCTCAATCATCAGGAGCTATGGAACAAACTAATCAATCTTTGAAATCGATGATTGGGAAGCTGTGTACAGAAAGTCATCTTAAATGGCCAGATGTCTTACCTATGGCACTTTTCTACTTGAGAAGTCAACCAAATAGTCAAACACATTTGCCACTGTTTGAGCTATTGTATGGTCAGCAACCATGGGTAGGAAAAGCTCCACAAGACACTAATTACCTATCACATCTAGGAATTGAGTGCAAAATCTATGAGTATGTCACCTTATTGAACGAGAGATTAGATGAATTACAAAAGTTATCTTTAATACAGCAAAGAGTTCCACTTGACTTTAGCCTACATGATTATCAACCTGGAGATAAAGTTTATATCAGAAATTTCACAAGATCAGTGTTAGAACCAAAATGATATGGACCACATGAAATTATCCTAGCTACACTGACCTCTGTAAAAATCAAGGGAAAAGAGGCGTGGTATCACTATACCCACCTAAAGAAAGACCTCAGGAAAGCCAAGACCTCATCAAGCATTCAGTCTCAAATGCAAGAAACAGAATCTCATCAAAACATGCAGTCTCAAACACAACAAACAGAATCTGACACAGAGATAGAGCCTCAAAGCAAAAGATCACACTTAGAAACAAAGCCTCAAACAGGAAAACACCAAGAAACAGATCAAAATCAAGAACAAGACACTTAAATAATTTATGTAGATCACACAAATGCCTCATTCAATCATAAAGATCAACAGTTAAACCTATTAGAAATCAGCAGTGGTGAAGAAGAAGAAACTGAATATTAGTCTAAGCATTACCTATATTTCATCAAAGACAAGTGCAAACACAAAAATCTCATAAGAAGAAATTTTGTGACAACACAAAATTTAACATAACATCACACAGTCACACATTGGCTTCTGATCCAGGGATTCTTCAATCAAGTCGACAACAGACAAGATGGGTATCCAGCAAAGGAGAAGAGAGATGAGATCCGGAAGATTCCAGAGTTCCAGAGACATCAGGACATCAGGACCAGTGCAAGGACAACGGGAGACATTGTGCTACAGACTGTACAAGGACCTGAACTGTGACAACACCTGTGACTTGGACATCATCACTGGGAGACTCACAAGGGAGGAAGATCAGCGAATGAAGATTAGGTTTGAATAGGTGCAAGGTTTTCACATTCAGACACTAATCACAAGGGAAATGCATGGATTAGAATGCATGCAACAGAACATAAACTGATTGACAGAGGGATTCTGAAGAAGAAGGTGAGTATAAACCCAATAGTAAATGTTAGGTCATGAGTCCAACACATAGTCACAATAAAGTCACATCACATGTACATAATATAAATAGATGTATATAGTTGAAAAATAAACTACAGTGACCCAAATGAGCAAGAGAACTAAGATTCCTTGCAAGGTCTAAAGTATTCATTTCATAGGAACATCACATGAAAACCTTGTACATATGTAATATTATTACTAACATGTATAGCATAAGTCTACTAACCCGTAGGGAAAGAGTAGATGTAGGGATGTTCAATTTTAGCTAGTGTAGGGTCAGTGTAATATAGTTATAAATGTTTAAATAGAATTATTTTTAAAAAGAATGTTAGACAAACATTGTATAATGTAGGTTAGTTAGGAATGAAACTAATTGACTAACACATTAACTATAGTGTAAGAATTACTGACAATCTAATTTTTCTAACCGTAGGTTAGGGAATAGAAAATATTAGAATTTATTGTGAATTAGAAATGTTAGTTGAAGTTAGTGTTAGAAATACAAAGTTATTGAAAATTTCATTAATTTAAAGTAAGAAACAGCATAGATAATTATTCTTAAATGTTCTGATAATGTTTATATGTTATACTTATGTCAAATGATGTGATATGAAAATGTTGTATTCAAATCCCACACTTTCCCAGAAAACCCTATCCTAAACCCCTTGTCATTAGCTTTAGGCTAGTTAGTTAGTTAAGGCATCAGATAAGGTAGGATTTATTTTTTTGGGAAGGGATAGTTAATGGGATAGGAACACATAGTTAAGATTAGTATAGAGTAGAGATCATCCACGGACAAGATCAGCTGGAAATTTACAGGTTGAAATTTCCAAAAACAAAACAGCATTCATGTTATATTGAAACTCTTGGAGCTGGGAGTCCACACTGTTTATTGACAGGTGGGGACCATTGGATCTTGTTCCCAGAGGCCATGAGGATAAGGGAGAAAGCGGTTGGCCAGGGGGGTATAAATACTCTGGCAGCCCTGACTTTTGGTTCCTTTCACTTCCCTTGGACCTGAGATCTGTGGATCCTGGTCTTTTGGGGATTAGTGACTTGCTTGGCTCAACCTTGCAAGAACCTCCTGTCTTGTACCTGAATAACATTGCCAACCTGTACACAGACGCATCAGTCCTCCTATTCTACTGTCCCCTAGATATTTAGGAATTCAGTCTTCTATAGGTATCTAGGTTTCCCAGGGCCTGGGAGGGATCCAGGAAGTGGGCAGGAGAAGAAGAGGGTGGATAAGGGTGGTACCTGAAGGCTGTAAAGGCATAATAACATCTAGCAGGAAGAAGAAGCTGAAAGACATCAAGCAGCAGCTTGCCTTCTCTGGTTTGGCTTTGGCCAGGCTGAGCTAGAGGAGCTACTAACCAGAATCAATTCCCTGCCTACAGCTCTGAGGGTTTATTATTATCAATTAGTTTAGGGTTTCCCAATTCCTCTTACCATTTCCCAATACTCTTTGTTAAATATAGATAAAGTTATTTAAGTACCTTCCTGGAGTGGTTATTTCATCACTACTCTGGGAAGGGAGCAACGCAGTCAGAATAAACTGTTACCAAGGCTAATAGAGCCCAATATTTATCATCAATCAACCCCAGGTGGGACCTGAAGGGATACCATCCATTGACCTGAAGGACCCTGCCTGGGCACTGTTATAAAAGAGGGAGGTGTTACATCATCTAGCTAGGTGACAAGCTTCAGTTGATCTTGCACTAGCCACATATCTGGGCTATCACCGTTGTCACACAATTATCAGTGGTTGTATCCAGTTTACCCTCCCTCTCCATCTTAGCCCACTTAATTTTATAACACTCCCCACAGTTCAATTCTCCACATCCCAAAGTTCACTCTGCATCTTTTGGTGCAATGTGGTCTCTGCAGGCATCTTCATGGCGCTTTCTCCAAACAGTTCACTTTCTGGATTCAGAGAGGTAGTGTTACAAATAATATTGATATAGATGGATATATTCAAAAGTATTAATAGTTTATTTAAAGGCATATTGGTAATTAAGAAGGCCACATGCTTGCTAGGATCTAATTCAAATGCCCCACCATTACCTCTGCCCACCTGGCTTGTTCTGCAGAAAAGAGAGTGTACCAATCAAGTTCTCTCTATTTAAGCTTCACTTTATGTTGGCTCACATCACCATGTAAGAAGGAAGCCCATTGAATCATGGGAAATGTAGTTTGAAATGAGATCCAAATGTCCACTGGTAGACCAGGGACCTCAAAATCAGTTCGAGGCTCCCCAAATTTCCACTAACACAGTAGCAAGTATCTTAATCTAAAATTACTCTCAAAATAATTTAAACTTTGCATTATAGGATAATAATACATTCCCCCTGAGGAGGATGTTGACAAACACAGGGATCACACATGGATACATGGCTGAGTAATGAGGTATTTGAATCAATTAGCAAAAGAAAATCAAAAATATCCAAAAATCTAAATAAAAAAAGAACTTCTGGATAAAATGTGAAATATCAAAGTCTTCTTTTTAAAAAAATTCTAAGTAAAAATAAACCCATTACAGGTCCTTGAATAAGGGCCCAATTAAAGTGATTTATGTCTAAAGAGCCTACAGTAGCAATTATGCACTTACCCAATCAGCAGCCAGGAATACAGAAAGTGTGTCACACTATAAAAGAAAGAAAAGGGACTAGATTTTAGCAGTGAATGGGAAATAGCATTCCCTGCTCTAATTTTATCTTTTCTCTCAAGGATAGGGGAACCAGGATGGCAGCCAAACTTCAATACTTGGTAGAATGTGGGTCAGAACAGTCTTTCATCTAAGGTATGTCAAATAGCCACAACCTCAAACCCTAGAGAGAAGTTCAAGTTCTCTTGTCTTTGGCACATAATATCATCAATCCCATCGGTTTTGTCTGTTTGGCCTTGTGCTCAACTGACACTATACAGGTTAACTTTTTGCTTCCTTGGCACTGTGCAGTGGCTTTTTTTGTGATTCCTTCTCCTGGAATCAGACACAATCATTAAGCAAAGTCCCATAATTTTTAAACAATGAATGGCAAGTTTTCCATAGTCTAAAGCTTTTGGGTATTCATTGATATTAGTCTAATGAACATTTTAACCTTATCCTAGTGCAAAAATAAAAAAAAAAGTTAATACTGGTAACATGTGTTTCAAAGTACAAAAAATGAGAGAAAAAACTCAAATACTATATTGCACATCGTAAAAAAAAATTAACATAATGATGACTTCTAAAATATGGTTTTATAAGGTGTATTAGTAGTCTCTAGAAAATAAAGCCACATGCCATGCTAGCTTGGGCTGCTTAAGCAGTCCACCATTCCCTGTGGCCACCATGGTGGATAGGAAGCAAAGAGAAAGAGGAATGCCAGCCCCTCAATTTTATCTCCCTGTCTACAACAATGCATAATGACAGGAAGCCAGTGGGCTCATGGGAAATGTAGTTCATAGACCCCAAAATTTCTAATAACACATTCCCTCCTGAGATCCATGGAAGACTGGTCTCTGATGGATCTTGTAAACATGAACAACATATTACAGTAAATTAATTACTTAAATTACAGTAATTTGGAGAAAAAGAAGAGTACAAAAACAATGATAAAATGATTGTTAGGTGCATTGACAAAAAGCCAATTGGGGGCAGTCCCCTTTGGCATAAGAGTGTACATTCAAAACAAATGCATTCAACCCCCCACAATTCAATCAACTGCATCCCAATGTTCATTCTAGATCTTCTTGATGCAGTGTAGGGTCTCCACAGGCATCTTCATGGCACCTCCTCCAAACAGTTCACTTTAATTTTCTTATCCTGAAATTACTCTGAAAAGAATTTAAAGTTTGCATTATAGGATAATAATACATACCCCCCTGAGGAGAATAATAACACATTTCCCCCTGAGGAGGATAGTGACAAACACCCAGATCAGCTAAGGATACAAGGGTGAGTTATGGGGGTGTATGAATCAATTGGCAAAAGAAATCCAAAAACATGAAAAAATCCAAATAAAAGAGAAAAAATAACTTGTTGATGAAATATAAAATGACAAAGTCTTACGTGCAAAAATGTAACTAAAGGAAAAATCAACTGATAACAGGTCATTGAATCAAGGCCCAATTAAAGTGATTTCTATCCCACAAGTCTGTAGGACAAAATGCAGTAATATTGCACTTACCCATTGGAAGCCATGACTACAGGAATTTGCCATACTCTGAGAGAGAAAAAAGGTCTGGATTTTTGTGTGGAAAGGGAAGTGTCATTCCCTGGGCTGATTTTCCTTAACTCTTAGGGACAGGGGAAGTCAGGATGATAGCCAACCTTCGAAAATTGACTAGGATGTGGCTCAGGGAAAGCTTGCCTCTAACATATGTCAGAATAGTTGCAACCCCAAACCCCTAACACTAGGTTCAAGTCCTTCAGTATTGGTGTAGAAGTTCATTAATCCTACCTGGATTGGTTTTGTCCTTTTTGACCTTGTGCCCCTAGGCACAGTGCAGCTTCTCATCAATCCTATTGGAATTGGTTGGTCTCACTGACCTTGTTCTTCTTTGCACTGTATAATGGCTCTTTTGTTCCCTTCTGGAATCAGAAACATATTAATCACATATTCACATAACATTTATCAATAAATGGCAGATTTCCATAGTCTAAAACTTTTGGGTATGCATTACTATTATAGCAAATATATATATATATATTTTAAACTTACATTACAATAAAAATTTTAAAAATCCTTAATAATACTGGTAACGTGCTTCAAGTCCAAAAAAGGAGAGAAAAAATAAAACTCAAATATTGTATTTCACAGGCAGGAAGAAAAACAGTAATAAAAATGTTTTTAAAATAAAAAATATATAGCTTAGAATCAGTGACACACTGTGTCAGCCAAGGAGAGAACACAAAAGTTTCTCACCCAAAATGAGATTCATTTCTTGTTAAAACTGTGCCATGAATCACTGTGTGAGAGCAAATGACTTTTACAAAATAGTAGATTAATAAAAAGAGTAATATAGTAGATAATGCACATTCAGAAAAGTGCCAAAGTTCTCCAAAGTTACAATAACACATTTAATGACAAAAGCAAACAAAACCGTTATTATATAGGATTCACATGAGTTTCTATATAGCCACTTGCTGTGTGATATTTTAAAAATTCTATACTTGTCACAAATTCTACAGGTATAGAAAATCTTTCAACATTGGCTGAAATATCTTTGACAAAATGTATTACTGCCATCATCCAAAATGTGGCAGAGCCTAGAAAAAAAGCAAAGCTGATAAAAAAACTTTTTGGGTCTAAAATGTCACCAAGAAGTCTAGATCCTTTTGGTGGAAAAGTAGAATAAGTTGAAGGGTTACAATTATAAAATCCTTCACAGGGAAAATCTTTCACACCTTCTGGATGAGATTATAACCCATTACAGGGTAACTAAGCCTTTTGGGCATCTCACTCTATCTGTTATGACTCTAACAGTTTACAGATGTAAGGATGGGATTTGTGCAAAGGGGATTGGACCAAAGGAGTCAGAGAAGGTAAGTTGCTGACAGTTGCTGACAATCGAGACCTGAGAGGATTCTGGGATTTTCCCGGAGGGAGAGGAGGAGGAGAAGTCTTTGGACAGAGAACTGGGAAGAGAGAGGAGGAGGACATCCCAGCTCAGATCCAGTCCTGAGGGCTTCCAGAGAATCTTTCTTTTGGAAATTGAAACCCTGATTCCCTGATCAAAGCCATTCCATCACATCTCACACATCAAGACTTCAACCATCCAGTCAGCTAAGTTTGGACTCCATTTTGGGAGCAATCTCTTACTCTCCTTCTCCCATTACCCAACCTTGCTGAAAGACCCTTTTTCAGTCAAACCTTACAATTATAGAAAAGGATAGAAACAGAAAAATAGAAATAGAAGGAGAAGGGGCAAGGGGAGAAGCTTACGAGTGGGAACCCCAAAGGTTCCCACCCAAGTGACGGATCTCATAGAAATAGCGAATAGGGCACCCTCAAATCCCTCTGCCCTTCACCCTTTTCCCCAATCCCTGAATTGGGAATAATAAAAGCCATTCATCAGTCAGATAGCATTCTAGAGTGCCTGAGAGACAAGGAGGGAGAGGGGAACCACAGCTTGGTCTGGCTGCCTCCATCTTGAAGCTGGACCACCCACTGTGAATTGTTATAAAGAAAGGGAGGTCCTAGGGAGATATAGGTATGCAGTGAGGTGGATGTATCTGTATTCTCCCTAGGTTCTGATGATGGGGAACACCAACCCCAATTACCCTTGCTAGTTTATATATAGCCACTTGCTATGTAATTTCCCCTTTCAATAACAGTTGCCCAGGGAAGGACCTCAAAAGGTTAGGTGGATGGGTAACCCTTTCAGGTCTAATCTGTGTTGGATAAATTATTAACATAGGGCTCTGATTAGCCTTGGATTATGTTTGTTATCTGTGTTAGCTCCCTCTCCAAGGGTCTTGATATAAAGACCACTCAGGAAGGTACTTATTAAACACTCTTTATCTATAATCTAAATCAGAGAAAGGATAATCAGGATAAGGATTGGGGTTTGGAGACCCTGTCAATCTAATATCTATAATCTATGATCACTTAGGGCTGGAGACTATTGATTTAGTAGAAGCTGGAGATTTGTTCTTCACAACCCCTCTGGCTCAGCTTGGCCACTGCCAATTAAGAGAAAGATGACTCTTTTTTTTTAAAACCCTTAACTTCTGTGTATTGGCTCCTTGGTGGAAGAGTGGTAAGGGTGGGCAATGGGGGTCAAGTGACTTGCCCAGGTTCACACAGCTCGGAAGTGTCTGAGGCCAGCTTTGAACTTAGGACCTCCTGTCTCTAAGCCTGACTCTCAATCCAATGAACTACCCAGCTGCCCCCAAGAGAAAGATGACTCTTGACACAGCTGTGTTGGTGATTTTATTCTCTCAGCTTTCTCACTATCAGTGTTTGGTAATTTACTAGCCCTCACAGCCTTCAGGAAATATTCAGATCCTATCAACCCTCTTCTTCAAAGACCTCCCAGCCTCCCTTCACCACCCAGGGACCCAGAGACCTAAAGAGCTAGGAAGATTCAGAGACCTAAAGATCTAAGGGACCAAAAACCCAAAAGACCGAAGCCCAAAGACCCAAAGACCCCTCCAGGTGGCTGTTAGGGTTATTTATACCCCCCCCCCCAGGCCAACCGACTTTTGCCCCTGGCTCACAGCATCTGGGAACATTCCAATCTCTCTAACTGCCTCCCTTGTCAATAAAGGTGACATCCAACATTTCTCAGGATTTGAATATAACAGAATTTAACTGATTGGGGGAGGTTTGTGTGAACCCCATCCTTATTCAGGATCAGATTGGGGTACCACATACCTCCTCTTATAGGGAAGCCTTGCCCCCAACTCCTGAGGGGCTGCACAACCATCCAGGTCACCCAGTTTTGGAGTGATGTTCCCTTAAAGTCTCCCAGTGTATATTTGGCTCTAGGGGAGATATGGAAGAGAGACTCACCACATAGACTTTCTCTATCTCCCTTCTTTTGAATATCCCTAATGGGCTCCTTTATTCTTATAGTTTTGGCAGAGCCAGCTTAGGTAAAGAACATAAATAATTCAGGGGGAGGGAGGGAAGCCTCTGTTTGAACCAAGATGGCAGCCATTTTTCTCCTATCTACAGCATAGCAAAGGAGACAAACTTAGACAAGCAAATAAAATTTAAACACACAGTACCTTTGAAATTGAAAATTCAAACTGGCACAATGGATACATCAATGGGGAAACCAATTTTTACCATAATGGGAATCCTTTCATTACTATACAACTTTTCGACTATGATTTATAATTTCTGGATGGTAGTGATCCCAGGTTATATAATATATATAATCCCAGACATATATGATTCCTGCCAGTGGTTGAAATAGATCGGGTCTTTGCTTTCATACCAACCACAATTGCGGTCATCATCTCATTCCTCCACTTCTATTGGTCCTTAAAAAATTTAGTGCATAAATTTCTAGGATACAAGGATGATAGCACTGTATTCATAATGACATTAAGAAAGGAAATAGCAAATTTACTTGAAGAAAATGCTCAAATGAAAGGGGGAAAAAGGATCATAGCAGGGAACAAAATATAAATAGCAATTCAAACAACTGAGGCACATACAGACACAGCAAAGAAAATGGAGGAAGGGGCAACAGCACCAGCAATACCAATATTACCAATTATCGATCACACAATTTTGCAGCCAGATTCTGGGTTTCTCCATTTAAAAAGACATAAGCCGTTCACTGCTGCAGACCTAGACACCCTAAAACAACGAATGCCTGTCCTTTTTTAAATCCCTTCAAGGCCATAAAAGAATTTAAGAGAACATTAAGACTTTTTGATCCCACATTTTCAGAGATTGAAATTCTTCTTTCTGAATTATTTACACCAGCAGAGAAAGCACAATCTATTGAGGAAACCTGTAGGAACACAAACTGAACATCTTGGCCACAATATTATGAAGATCCTGAATTAAACAGTCATCAAAACCTAGTATACCTAAGAAGAGATAAGGAACATCTTGTAGAAGCTATGAAATCCTTTGCTAAGCATCCTGATTCCTGGGGAAAATTTGAAAAGTTAAGGCAGGAGACAAATGAGCCCCCCTCAACATATTTAGATAGGCTTATCAAAGCTAGGGAAACAATTTTGGGGTTCCAAGACTTAAATGAACCTAAGTTGCAGCACATAAGGAGGCAGTTTATTAAGGGCAGTTCCCTACCAATTAGAACATACTTTAATTTGCATTGTCTAGAATGGGAATAATTAAATTTGGAATAGCTACTTAAAACTGCTGCATATGTTCACTCAGGAAATCAGGAAGCCAAAGAATCCATTAAAGAAAAAGATGATATCATATAAGATTTAAAGGAGCAATTAAAAGACGCTAAATATACCATCAAACAAATAGAAACAGGAAATCAAAAACCTGGCAGCCCTATACACATATAAAGCCAGACCTCAGTACCAACAACCCAGACAAACTAGCAATCACTTTAATAACAACATAAGGTGTTTTCTTTGTGGGAAGTTAGGGCATATGGTGAAATTTTGTAACCTCAAAGCCCAACTTAACAGCAGCAACAACAAAAGAAGCAATTACAATAATACATACACAAAATCTAGATAAAACACTCACAAGAGAAAACAAATGTTGCGATCACAATTGTGCATCATCTAGCAGTATGCACCCAACTTGCAGACTATGCAAAAGTACATAGCACAGGGAACAAAACCACATTATTCCCAAGTACTGACAGGAAAATATGATACCCTATGAAGCCAGGAAATAGCTCGGGAACACAAGGGAAAATCCCAGGGGTGTGGCAATGAGAAAAGGCAAAGAAACCATGATATAAGAGCCTTGGGCATGGAAATACACCATAGGGATGGAAAAGCAAAGATTAAATCTAGGGATCAAATAGAAGAAGAGAATCAAATGATCAGGGATGTAATAAAAATCAAAAACAGAATCTATGGGATAAAAGATAATGATTCAAAGAGAAAAATACAAATGCATTTACACCAGACTTTAAACCAAACAAAATGAATATAGCACTAACAAATGATAGGGAAATTGCAATATGCGAAGTACCAGTAACAACAGATTTAAACTTAAAATCCTTAACACTTAATGACAAGAATGTTCCAGAAATGCTGGATCATAGTATAAAGATAGAACATACACAAAAAGATCAACTAATGACAGATCCAAATGCAACAGTTCAAGAGATAAGCTTAAATGGGTGTTCTGAGCAGTTTCACATACAGATAGTCAATGATATGAAAGAAACTGCAAAGCAACTTACAGTAAAGACCATTGGGGAAAAAAGAGGATTATCCTTAAGCACTGACACAAGCAAACCCCCAAGAGAGTTGGCACATGAAAAGATTAACAGAGAAAAAAATTGCATTGACATACTAGGACATTCAAACTTAAATCCAACAGTAAAAGACTTTAAGCCAAAAAAAAAAATCCCTGAGAAAAAGCTCGATTCAAAAACTTCCAAACTTACAAGCTTGTGTTACTTCAGGAATGCCTCCACTTGGAGAGAACTCTAAATGCTTAAGAGATAAACTAATAGAGGAATCAAAGCAAGATCATGCAGAAACAAGGGGAAAAGGAAATAAGTGGGAAGAGGGAAACAAGGGAAATACAGTAAGAATAGACACAGAGTTCAACAACAATATAATAGCTCTGTTGCCTATGAATACATATCATAACATCATGTTTCCTCGACAATTCCCAACTCCTTTCAATCTTGCAGATGCATCATGCATAATTTTACAGTCCCATTGGGATGAAATACATATGCAAAACTATACTGCCAATGTGGACATAGGATTTCCTCTAAAGCCAGCTTTCCATGAAACCATCTTTGCCATACCTAAGCAAAGCATGCCAAGGGAAGCATACAAGTCTTTACCTTATCCATGGTCAACAAAAAAGCCATTACAACACAGCATCATGCCCACTGACAGCTCACAGAACAATGAATCAATCCAGAAAATAATACAGCCAAGCCAGGGTAACAATCAAAATAACAACATGTTAATGCCATACAAAAACAACAATGTAGGGGAAGCAAATGCAATACAAGATCAAAATGCATTGCGATCTGAGGGTCCAAAGCCAAAACAAACAGTAGTCACTTTACAACAAGAAGGGGACATGGGATATACGGAGACAGAGGCTCAGCTCCAATGATACAAGAAAATCAATAGACAGAAAATAATGAACCACGCATGACTAGCATGCTACCAGAAAATGACTTATGAGATATGGACATGGAAGCAATTTTGGCATTAGATGTAATTAATACCAAGCCATCACAACCATACCCTGTTTACACAGACTCTGATGATATGAGTTCTGATAATGAAGAGAAAATCAAAAGATTATATTGAGAAGCAAATGTACCAGTAATCAGGGTACCAGACATAGGCATTGAGGAAAGATGTGAGTGGCTATGTTTCATACATGTACTGGATGACTAATCCATCAAAAGTACAGAACACCTAAAGGAAAGCCTAAATACAGAAGGATTACAAACAAAATGTGGAGTAGACTGTAGCAATGAAAACAGTATATGAAAGGAAATCAAAACAATATTGGATTGCTAGTTCCATCAATAGAGAACATTATCCCTCCAAAAGGAAAGCATATATAAGTGGATATTGATCCACAAAACCTAGCCAAGTCATTGCAAAATATCTGAAAGTGCATATAACATACTCACACAAACAATTGATTGACATCACTGACAAAGCATCACAATCCACACTGTTCCTGCATCTGGATCAGAGACTCTGTCCAACAACATGTATGACAACAGACATGTGATGGAAAAACAGAGAAAAGGAAAAGAATCAAGAGAAGAAAAGGAGATTGGGAAAATCACCAAGAAGAAAGATGCAAGGAAAGAGTATTTGAAAAGACATTGTGAAAAAAAATTTTGAACTTAGAACTTTGCAAAAATGGACAATTGTACAAAGAAGAGGACAGAAGGAAATGGTTTACATAAGACTATGGTGCAGCGATAGCACAAAAACACAAATTAACCTCACACTTTAGGGAAAATGCAAACACAGTACATAGCATCAAGATACAAGAGAAATCTGCAGACAACTTGAAGAAAACCGACAACTTTGAAAACAAGGGTGAGTATTCTGCTTGCACAATACATAAAGCCACAGCACTGCAGTGAGTGGCCAGCAAAGGGCTGTTTTTGTAAGGGGGTTGTGGTCAGTGATGGTTTCATAATGGCCTCTCCTCTGCACATCTAGTGACCAGGGCTGACAAAGGCTCTGCTCTTTCTGCTGCAAGAATGCAAACTCAGGTAACATCTTGATCTCGTGATTACATATTTTATGAGATGTAATTAAAGGGTTACCTTCTCATGAGTAGTGGCAACAATGAGAATCTGTGCCTGCTTGGGAGCATGAATGACCAGCCTTCCTGGAAGTTTGGAAATGATTTGATGTCAAGTTGAGAAACTAAAAGAATGTTACACTTAGAAGCAATCAGAGTTTGAGGTTGTCACTGAATGTACCCCAAAAGCATCATATTCCTGGTTAGGATCTTTTGGAATCACTGCAGGGGGAAAACTCCACTTACATTTGGAATTCTTGTTGTCCAAAAGGAAAAATATTGTTTTAATAAAATGGGGTGCCTTTATTTATTGCTTAAAGTGTCAATAACTAATTATTAGCTTAAGTTTGTTGGAGCATTTTCTGAAATCTCCAAAGGGTTTATAAACCAATCAATGGGAAGGGCACAAAAGGACTAATATGGAAGCTTCCACCTCATTTTATTTAAAAAAATGATGGATTCAAGTTACAGTATGAGAACTATTTTTAAACATGGGCACTGCCATTTCTTTGTCTAAATTGTATTCCGGAGAAGGACTTTATGGTAGTGAAATGAGACATAAAAAAAGTATTAGCTACTGTCAAGAAGTAGAGAACATAACAAAATCTTTCATGCCTTGGATAAATGCAAAATATAGTGGATTTTCTTTCTGTGATCTCAGATATTGCAAGGAAAAAAACAAGTTTGAAAGGAGTCACAAAGAATGTTATGTAAGGATTATAGACAAGCTAGCTCATGAAATTATTGGAATATTTAGTACAAACCCCTTTTTATCATAACTATGAAGATAGGATTGATTGTGTAAACAATGAAAATGAGAACAAAAAGGAAAGATTGAAAGTGAATTGTCTAGTACTTCAGGGACAGCATACTCAGTCACAAAATTTGGTTTCAGCTGCCAGGATTTGAGCCAAATAACTGGGCCACCATTCTGAGGTCACAGCCAGAGATAGGAATGTAATAATGCCAGCCTGGCCAAAATCACAGGGTTGTGAAGAAGAGTCAAGATAATCATTTGGGAGACTCTTTGTTCATTAAATTGTTCTTTAGCTTTGCGGTACTGGCATTCTCAAAGCATGGATTATGCCCATTGAAGTTTGGCAACTTTTTTTCT
The DNA here is from genome assembly GCF_016433145.1 of Gracilinanus agilis. NCBI lineage: Eukaryota > Metazoa > Chordata > Mammalia > Didelphimorphia > Didelphidae > Gracilinanus > Gracilinanus agilis. Next base: position 4,928,089 of record NC_058132.1, read on the forward strand.
TACCTGAGGAAACAGGATATAAAGCAGTTTATGTTGTTACAGGGGAGGAAAGGCATTATGGTTATTTCTGTGTGTATATGTGACTAGGCATGTGTTTCCACCATTTCTTACTTTTAGAAGGTGAGATCAGACCTGAAATGAAAGTGGCTCCAACAGAAGTGAGCCTTTCTTTGGAAGAAACTGAGAAACAAAAATTCATGAGTGATGGTCCAGATAACTTAGCTTCGAGAGAATTCTGTGCTGAATTTCAAAAATCATCCCTTCCTGAACATCAAAGAATGACCTCTGAGGAAAAATCTCATGACTGTAATCAGTGTGGAAAGATTTTTATGCACAGGGCCAGTCTTGCTATACATCAGAGAATCCACACTGGAGAGAAACCTTATGAATGCAAGCAATGTGGAAAGACATTCTGTTGCAGCTCCAATCTTGATGTACATCAGAGAATCCACACTGGGGAGAAACCTTATGAATGCAAGAAATGTGGAATTATATTCCAACTAAACTCTGGTCTTGCTCTTCATCAGAGCATCTATATTGGGAAGAAACATGAGTGAAAAGACATTCATTTGGAACTCCATCCACTCTTGCTCTACACATAAGAGAAATCATAGTTTTCCACATAGAGCTCTCAGCTTGCTCTAAGATTAGGTGCAAATGGGCATATAATTTAGATCTAAAGTGTGATACCATCAGTAAATTAAAGGAGCATACTATGTTCCCTTAACTTAACTTTTAGATCAATTTATTGATAAGGGAAAAAGTTTATGACCAAGTAAGAAATAGATAACATTATGAGATGCAACAAAGGTCATTTTTAATATTTTAAATTCAAACTTGTTTGTATAAACAAAACCAATATATCCAATGTTAAAAGGGGAAACAACAGTTATCATTTGCTTTAAAAGAATGTCCAATTAAACACCTAATTTTTTAATCATTCTAATCACAGTCTCAAATATTTTAATCATTTCATGACATCTAGATCTAAAGAGCAATTAATTCGGTAAGGGAATAATGTCATTGCTCTATAGAAATCATTTTTAAACTAAAGTTATTTTTTTGCCAAAAATCCCTATAAAGGAAAAATTAGAAGATAACAAATGACATGGTGGATTTAAAATATGAAAGAAAAATATGCTGTTCAGTTGAATGCATTATCAAATTATCTGATAGAAAATCATGTATCTCTCAGCTTGACACTCTGGTCTGATGGGGCAGAGAAAGACTAGTGTAACACTGATACAATCATACTTATTTCTAGAATTTCTAAACCCATCACTTATATATCAAATTTTAAGCCTATTTTTCATTAAGGTCTGTGCTACCTATATAAGGTCAAATATAATCATTCTGATAGGAAAACACTTGAATTTAAGTGATGCTACATTACAATATATTTTTAGACAGTCCCATCCAATCTTGATTCACAGTTTTAAATGGTGCATCCTACAGAACCTTCTCTCAAGAGACACTAACTGTCAGCTCCTCAAATGATAGGCACCTCTACTATCAGTTAGTCTGCTGCCCAGGCTTTGTGGCAATATTTCTGCTCATAAGGAGGTTCTGAGTCCTTGGAATAAAGGAGGAAAAGGGACAGGCATTGAAGAGATGGACAAAGTAGAGCCCCAGAGATGAGCATGTTGATGGCTTAGGGTTAGAAACTGGCCCAAATTTAGGGTTAGAAATGAATTTAGGGTCAGGGTTAGAATTTAGGGTTAGGGGCAGCTGGGTAGCTCAGTGGAGTGAGAGTCAGGCCTAGAGACAGGAGGTCCTGGGTTCAAACCCAGCCTCAGGCACTTCCCAGCTGTGTGACTCTGGGCAAGTCACTTGACCCCCATTGCCCACCCTTACCACTCTTCCACCTATGAGACAATACACCGAAGTACAAGGGTTTAAAAAAAAAAAAAGAATTTAGGATTAGGTTTAGGATTTAGGATTAGGATTAGGATCTCTCCTTGAAGGCAAATGCATACTCTAGCCTCAGCCATGTTTCTATCTCTTGCCCTTATTTCTCAGCAGTCAATAGTAAATCTGTTGGAACCTGAGCAGACCCAATCCTGAAGACCCCAGAGGCTTCTTTCTAGGATATCTCCCTAAAGTGAGGTGGTTTGGTCACTTGATTGTCCAAGAACAGGACAAATCCTGAGCCCCAGAGAGCAGGATAGGGCCTGGCGCTGATGATTTAGGCAAAGCTTAGCCTTGGATCACTTCCAAGGAAGTTGTCAGTCTTCACCCCTATTCATGTGCTGCAGGTCAATGGAGAGAAGGAAAATCAGGAAAATCGCTGTCTGGCTCCACTCTACATTGAGGTTCCCTGATCTCAGCTGGGTCCCCACCATTGCAAGGCAATCCTGTGACATCTCCCTCATGGATTCCATTTGCCACCCACCAGGGCAGCCCTGAAATATTTCCCTGATCTCCAGCTCTCCCTAATGGCTTCTCCACCCCCTGCCCACAACTTCTGAGCTGAGGACTTTGCCTCATATTTCACTGAACAAAAGCTGGACCTCTCTGCAGAGCTCTCTTATCCTCCAGATCTCACCCAGCTCAGCTGCCTCCTTTTCCTCTCTAGTCTCAGGATCAGAGGAAAAGGTCATTCTAGTTAAAGAAAATCCCTTTCTATGGGCAAAGAAGCCCATCTCATCCTTCATCTAAGCCCAATCCATTCATCTCTCCAGTCCCTCATTGTTCTTTCATTTTCAGCCTTTCCCACACTAATGATCTAATGACTCTCTTCCTCTGGAAACCAATAAACCATTTCTCCCCAATGATCCAAACACTCTCACTTGATCTTTTTATCCCCCCTGAGATACTGTCCAATGTTTATCCTAAGGTTCAGGGCTAAACTACTAGAGATGGCCATTTGCAGTGAGCTGTGCTGGTGCCTTTCCCATTTTTCTCTGCTATCATTTCTCCCAGAATCCTCAGTCTGGCTCTCCTGAAGCCCCAGGCCACCTCCCCCCATTAGACCTCTGTTGTGCTCCTTCCCTTCAGAGCCTTCCCTCTTGTGATTGGCTGCCCTGGAGCTGAGTTCTAGAGACCTTCAACAGAATTGTTGGCACGTTGTCTGCTCCAGCAGAGGGTGAGCTGCAAGAGGGCAGGGGATGTCCACTGCATCTCTTTATGTACCCTATACCTTAGCACAGGACCCATCACAGAGCAAACACTTGTACATGTTTCTGGATACTAAAGAGGTCATAGGAGATAAGTTCTTCTGGCACCTGCAGGAGACTTCTAGACCCTTCAGTGCCAAACACTGACTTCTTCAGAGTGATCTCCTGAAGGGAGCAGATAGGAACTGGAGTCCTCATCATACATATGAGGAAACTGAGGCTCAGGGGTTCTGTGACTTGCCGATGGAGCCCCTGCTAAAACCTCTGAAAAACACCTAGTTTTGTACCTCAGAGATAATAGGGTGAAAGACTTGTACAAAAATATTTATAGCTGTTTGAAATAGATATTTATAGCCACACTCTTTGTGGTGGTAAAAAATTGGAAAATGAGGGGATACCCTTCAACTGGGGAATGGCTGAACAAATTGTGGTATCTATTGGTGATGGAATATTACTGTGCTCAAAGGGATAATGAACTGGAGGAATTCCATGTGACTGGAATGACCTCTAGGAAGTGAGGCAGAGTTAAAGGAGCAGAACGAGAACATTGTACACAGGGACTGATAAACTGTGGTACAATCCAACGTAATGGATTTCTCTACTAGCAGCAATGCAATGACCCAGGACAATTCTGAGGGATTTATGGAAAAGATGCTACCCACATTCAGAGGAAGAACTGTGGGAGTAGAAACAGAGAAGAAAAACAATTGCTTGATCACATGGGTCGATGGGAATATGATTGGAGATATTGACTCTAAATGATCACCCCAGTGCAAATATCAATGATATGGAAATAGGTCTTGATCAATGACTCATGTAAAACCCAGTGGAATTGCGCATCAGCTAAAATAATTCCAAGTCAGGTCCTCCTGTCCCCAAATCTAAATTGGCTCCTAAATTGGGGTCCTGACCTTGCACTGGACTCATGCAAGAATCACTTCTTAGTCAGAGAAGAAGAGGGCTGGGGCATTTCTGGTCCCTTATTACTCATCATTCCAATCAATCATAGTGTCCCTGATTATCCCAGCTCTATAACCAATGGTGGCCCTCAATTCTATGATAGATATCTCTCATCCTGTCGGTTCTGTGCTCCCCAAAACTTATAAAAAAGATCTATCCCTTTGCTTAGGGTTTGGGGCATTAATAGAGGCAAGCCTCTGACCTCTTATTGACAGGAAGCATTCCCCTACTTGTCCTTGGAGAACTGCCTCAGTTTACCCTTTGGTTCCATTTCACTGCCAACACCTGCAGATGTGAGCTTCAAAGTACCGGACAGAACAGTAGATGTTCTCTAATGGAAAGGAATCTGGAGTATTTTTAGAAAGAAAACCCAAATGGAAGAGATCATTTTCTTCATGGACACCCTGAGCAACAGAAATTCAGGAGGAGTGAATAACTGAAGACAACAGTAGCAGCAGAGGAATATCAGCGATACCAGAAAGAGGCTTTTTTTTTTTTTAAAAACTACAGACAAGGAGAAAAGGAGGAAGGAGGAAACCCTGTAGAGCTAAAAGTGAAGACGAAGACAGAGGGGATCACGGGAAGAATTGTGTGGCATCCCATCTGCTCCAGGAGGATGCTTCTTGTGTTGGACTGCAGGACCACAGGGGAGAAGAGGAGGTAGATACAGAGAAGACGGGGACACACACAGAGCATCTCAAGGACCAGAAAGTTTCATTTCCATTCCAGCTACATTCAGCACCTGTTCTGCCCCCGGCTCTGTGCTAAGCTCTGGGGATTCCACAAGAGACTAAAGACAGTCCTGGCCCTCCAAGGGCTCACAGGGCAGTGGGGGAGGGAGCCACAGACAGACACACGGACACAAAGTGAGCTCTGTCTAGGGGAAATAGGGAAGACTGGAAGGAATGAAGGTAATCTGACTGAGGGACGACAGAAGGTTTCCTGCAGTTTTTAGTCTCCAGTTGGGACTCATAGGAAGTTCAAAGGGGTCACTGTTCTGAAGTGTGGAGGAAAAATATTCCAGGCAAGGGGTAAAGCCATCGAAAATGCCTGGAGCTAGAGGCAGCCAGGTGGCACAGTGGATAGAGTGCCAGATCTGGAGTCAGGACGACCTGGGTTCAAATGTGACCTCAGAAACTTCTTCGCTGAGTGATCCTGTGCCAGTCACTTAACCCTGATTGCCTTGGCCTTGTCACCCTTTTATCTTAGAATTGATCCTGAGTTGCAAGGTAAGGATTAAAACAAACAAACAAACCCTTTTCCATTTGGGGGCGATTAGATGACTTTGTGAATAGAGAACTAGAACTAGAGAGAGGAGGTCCTGGGTTCAAATCTTACCTCATACATTTCCTAACTATGTGAGCCGGGGCAAGCCACTTACCCCCAATTGCCTACCTTGTACCCATCTTCTGCCTCCCAGCAGATGCTTAGTATCTCTTCTAAGACAGAGGTAAGGGCTATTTTAAACATCCACAGCTGAAGGAATCCAGGAGGTCGGGCTCCCTGGATCCCAGAATACAGACTGGGGAGTAATGTATAAGAAGACTGGAAAGAGGGCTTTGAACACCCAACAGAATGTTTCGTATATGATCCTGGAGGGAATAGGGAGCCACTGGGGCTCACGGAGTAGGGGAGTGACGCGATCAGAAGTGCATTGTAGGAAAATCACTCTGGTGGGAGAATGGAGGAGGCCTTGGAGTGGGGAGAGCCCAGTGGGAGACAGACCCAGCAGCAGGTTGTCTTAATGGTCCAGGAGGGAGATGATGTGAGCCTCCACCAGAGTCCCAGCTGAATCCTCCCATTGGGAACCAGGGATTTCTGTGGTGCCCAGAAGCCTCAGAGCCTTCCCTCCCAGAGGGCCTCCCTCCAGCAGGGCTGGACAGAGCTTGTTCCGACAAGGCTGCAGAGGGGCCTCCTGGGTCAGCCTGGGTGTGTGTGTGGGGGAAGGGGAGGCTGGACAGTGGCTGGTGTCTTTCTTTTTGTGCTGAGCAGGGAGTGCCTGGCACAGACCAGGATGTGCCTTCAGACTCACTGGCTTGGCTTAATTCACAGGAAAGAGGAAGGAGCCAGAGAGACTGGGAAGAGTTGGGTGACTTGAGGCAGAAGCCAGTGAGCAGCAGCAGGGGGACAGCTCAGAGCTGGGGCCACCCTCAGGCTCTCTCCAGGCCTGGCCAGACAAGACTCAAGTGGAAACAGGTGAAAAGAAGCAGAGGAAGAGGCTGTGTGTCTGTCTGTACATCTGTATGTCTGTGTGTGTGTCTGTGTGTGTGTGTCTGTGTGTGTGTCTGTGTCTGTGTATGTCTCTGTATATGTGTGTGAGTGTGTGTCTATGTGCCTGTCTGTCTGTGTCTGTGTGAGTGTGTCTGTATGTGTGTCTGTCTGTGTGCCTGTGTGTGTCTGTGTGTGTCTGTGTGTGTACGTCTCTGTATGTGTGTGTGTGTGCCTGTCTGTGTCTGGGTGTCTCTGTATGTGTGTGTTTGTGTGTGTCCGTGTGTCTGTCTGTGTCTGTGTATGTCTTTGTACATGTTTTATGTCTATGTGTGTATGTGTGTGTCTATGTGTGTGTCTGTCGGTGTGCCTGTCTTTATCTGGATATGTCTCTGTATGTGTGTGTGTGTGCCTGTGTGTATGTGTGTCTGTCTGTCTGTGTGCCTGCCTGTGTCTGGGTATGTCTCTGTGTCTGTGTGTGTCTGTATGTCTGTTTGTGTGTCTGTGTCTGTGTCTGTATGTGTGTGTGTGTCTGTGTGACTGTGTACCTGTCTGTGTCTGTGTATGTCTCTGTATGTTGCAACAGTGTGGCTTTGGGGTAAATCAAGGCTAGTGTTATATTGAATCTCTGGGACATTGAAGTTCATTCAATGATTGACAACTAAGTCAGTTGGATGGAATGTTTCCAGGGAAGTCATGCAAGAGGCAGGAGGGGGCAGTTGAGAACCCTGAGCAGAAGTTCTGGGTCTTTGACCTGTGCTGAGGCTGGAGATGGGTGGATCCTGGTCTTGGAGTGAGAGAGTTGCAAACACTACTCTGCAAGCTCTTCCTGTACTTGAGATACTGTTCCAACCTGTACCTGACCACCACCTCGGTGTCTCCTGCCCCTAGATATTAGGAGTTTCATCATCTAGTTATCTGGGCTTCCCAGGGCCCGGGAGGGATCCGGGAAGTGGGCAGGAGAAGAAGAAGAGGGTGGAAAGAGTGGACATAACTCAACTGTTAAGGCTTAAGATCTACAGAAGAAGCTGAAGATTTCCCAGCAGTTTACCTACTCTGGTTTAGTCCTGGCCAGGCTGAACCAGAGGGAAGCTACATTGATTCTTCATTTGCCAACAGTGAGAGTTTCAATAGTAAAATTAAATAGGGTCTCCCATTACCTCAGTCCTTTACCCTTATCCTTCTTATTAATATATAAAGTTTAAAGTACCTCCTAAATCAGTTTCAAAGCTTATTTTGGGAAGGGAGACAACGCAGTCAGAATACAAGTCGTTATCCCAGCTGAAGAGCCCAAATCAATATATCAATTAACCCCAGGTGGGTCCTGAAGGGATAAACCTCTTTGACCTGAAGGATCCTGCCTGGGAAACTGTTATAAAGGAGAAGCACCATCCTATCCTCTCTGTACATCATTTCTATTACCTCAAATAGATACAAGAGACCTCCCTTAATTATAACACTAGCTAAGTAGTCATCATGGAAGGGGACTGGAAGTCTGGGAGAATTCTGTTTGGGAGGGGCCAGCAGCAAGAGGAGTTTGGAGGAGAATTTTGAAGGTCCTTCTCTCCTGGCCGGGGGAGGAGCTGGGGGTTTGGTTCTTTGGTTGGGAGATTTGGGTTTTGGATTCACTCAGGCTATCCTGAGTGAACTGGACTCCTCTGTACTTTTATGTGTGCTTATTGGGAGACCACAAAAACCAACAAAGAAGACATTGAACAGCCATTCTCCCATTTGGCCAGAGAGTCCAAACTCCTAGGGGAGCGGGCTTGAAGGAAGCAGGTCCCTTCCCTGATCCTGCCCCAATCCATTGCTCCTGTTACTTCCCTTTTATCTTAGTTTAGAAATATTTTCTCGGAGACTGTAGGGGAAGAGAGAGTGAGCTTGTGACGGAGCCTCAGAAGAGGTCCAGAGCTGCTCTCCTGGGGAGAAGACTTAGCTGATAGTGAAGTTCATCCTTTCCCTCCTTCCTTCACTTCCCTAGACCTTTCCCCCACCCCCACCCTGAATTTGATTTATCCTTTAATAAAGCCCAGATCGTTTATACTTGGAGCCTGGAGCAGTTACACTGGGTGGGGGGGGGGGTGACTGATCCTGGGGCCGAGGGGCAGACCATTGCCTGACTCCATCTGGAGGGGTGAAGCTACTTGTACTTGGGATTTGGGGAGAGATTTGTTTCTCTGGGGGTGGGAACCCATCCATTAGGGTCACAACTGAACCCCAACACCTTCCTTCGACATCCCCACGATAGCTTCGCCCATTTGGGAAGCTCATTGAGTTTATTCCCTCTGAGGTCTTCCCTGGGGATGGGGGAGGGATTAGCTGATGTGGCCCATTGAAAGCTAACAAGGGGTGAGCTAGATATTCACCCCCTACAATCAATACTCACCCACATACATTTGTGGCGAGCCAAAACCAAACAGAGAACCTGATTTAATCACATAAAGCCATTTTATTAAACCAAATACTGATAAGCAGTCAGAGGGCAGCCATTTGGGATGAGTCCCTCCCTTTAGCTACAAAAGCATCACAGGGACAAAAAGCAAAGAATAGCAAAGCAGAAAGCCTGACTAGCTAAGCAGATACATTGAAACATGGTTTGGGAAATGGGAAGAGCTTTGTTTGTGGTACTGAGTAGCTCTATCATGCTATATATATTCTTTCAGAACTATGATGTATGGACTTTGGACAGAGACTATACCAAATTATATATTAAACCTCATTCATTTAATAGATTCTTACAACTGGTTAAAGATGAAAATAGAAAAACTGATAGCATTTACTCCATCATTTATGGCAGCTATTGCTTCATTCCTGCAGATGTACTGGGTGCTAAAAAAGCTGATGGGACAGTTATTGGGACACAAGGTTGAGGAACAAGTGACTTTGTCAACTCTAAAAGGTGAGTTAGCTAAAATGATACAGGAAGAAATAGCCAAGATGGGGGAAAATATGGGAGAAAAGACAAATAGCCAGGACAAAATATTAATAATTACAGAGACTAATGACAAAGAGAATACAGACAAGTAGGGCAATGACACTGAAGGCAAGTACACCACAGTAAAAGGGGCAGAAGCAACTATTCCTCTCTTTCCTTTACGTGATAAGACAGTTTTAAAGGCAGACCAGGGTATCGTCCATTTAAAAATACATACCCCATTTTCCAGCAGTGATCTAGACAGGGTAAAAAAGAGTTTCGGCTATTGGAACACACAACCCCCAACAATGCTTAAAAGAGTTTAGGTGGGCCCTCAAGATTTATGATCTGTCTTATTGTGACATTGAAATTCTGTTAGGAGAATTATTTAGCCCAGCCCAAGCCCAATTTATTAGGGAGACCTGGGAAAATAATCGTCTAACATCATGGCCAGAAGTGTATAACAAGAATTCTGGGAAGATGGCAGCTTAGATGGAGCAAATCTTAAACCTCTGCACCCTTTCCACACCGAGATAGAAAACAAAGTGCTAAGAGAAGAAAGAGGACCAAATCTAACAACAGGACAGAGCAGGGGAATCCTACTGCTGGACAGCTCAAGAGGTACCCCAAGAAAAAGGCTTTTATTCTTGAACTGATGGGTCTGAGGGTATAGAAGGGGAATCCCAGGACCTCTCCCTCACAGGATGTGTGGAGTCTTCAGCGGCCCCTGAAATCTCCAGGTGGGTGGGTGCACCAGCTGAGAGAGAGTGGGCCTTGCTGGTGCCAGATTTGGGGAGTTGAATACAGGTGCCAGGAAGGTGGCTAGAGGAGAAAGCCAGAGAAACACAGCAAAAACTCTCAGATGATGGCGGCTTAGATGGAGCAAAACTTCAGACCTACCAACTTTTCCACACTGAGATAGAGAACAAAGGGCTTCGAGAGGAAAGAAAAACAGGTCTGACATCAGGACAGAGCAGAGGGACCCTACTGCTGGACAGCTCAGGAAAAACACTCCATCTTGTCCCTCCCCCCCCCCCACACACCACTTTTTTTTTCTTTTGAAGTTTTAGCCTCAGGGCACATTAAGCAATACAGATGAATCCAGGCTTAATAACATAAATTGGACAGACAAGAAGTCTTCAGAGGGCAGGGAAACTCCAACACCCCTCCCTCATAGACTACAGAGAACTTAACTATAAACCTCCATTGCCAGCTGGGGGAAAGATCTTGCATCAAAGCTCATTAAATCCATCTGACTAAACTAGCACAACAGAGAAGGAAAAATATCAGTAAACAACAGAAAAAGAGAAAAGAAATTACAATTGACAGCTTCTTTCCAGGAAGTGAAAAGAGAGCAAATGAAATAGAAGAGGAGGAAGCTCCAGCAAATTGGACACAGGCTTTGGAAGATGTCAAAAATCAATTAACTTAAGAACTTCAAGAACTCAAAAAGCAATCAAGAGAGGCTGAAGACAATTTGAAAAAAGGAAATACATAAACTAAAACAAGAAAATAAAGTCCTAAAAGCTGAAACTGACCAGCTCAAAAAGGAAGCAAAGAAGGTGAAAGAAGATCTACAAAGAAAATCAGACCAGAAGGAGAAGGATGACTAAAAAGCCAGAGATGAAATTCAGTCTTTAAAAAAACTAGAAGCAAATGACTTCACAAGGCATTAAGAATATATAAAACAAAATTTAAAAAATGAAAAATTTGAGGAGAATATGAAATACCTCATTGATACAACTAAAGATCTGGAGAACAGAGCTAGAAGAGACAATTTAAGAATTATTGGTTTACCAGAACATCATGACAAAAGAAAAGTTTGGACATCATCCTACAGGAAATTACCCAAGAAAACTGCCCTGACATTCTTGAACAAGAGGGAAAAGTGGAAATTGAAAGAATCCACAGATCACCTCCTACATTTAATCCACAACTGACAACTTCCAGGAATATTATAGCCAAATTCAAAAACTACCAGCCCAAGGGAAAAATATTACAAGCTGCTAAGAAAAGTCATTCAGATACCAGGGAACCACAGTTAAGATAACACAGGATCTGGCTGCATCTATGTTTAAGGACCAGAAGGCATGGAATACAATATTCTGGAAAGCAAGAGAATTAGGTCTACAACCAAGAATCAACTATCCAGCAAAACTGACTATATTTTTGCAGAGGAAGTATGGTCATTCAATAAAAGTGAAGACTTTCAAGCATTCTTGGGGGGCTTTTGGTAGGCATAGGCATCCTAAGAGGAGCTGGAGGTGCAGCTGCAGGAGTAGTGGCTGTAGGGCAGTGGCCAGAGAAGCAGCAGCCAGAGATATAGGAACTGGGAGTGTAGCACCAGGAAGCTCCCTAGGTGACCAAATGGGAAATTTTCCAGGAGGACCCCTAGCAATTCTGGTAGCCCAACCAATTCAGAAGATCTTCAGGGCAAGGGCCAAGGGACCATCTAGAACTCATCAGGCTCTGAGATTCAGCAGCCTCTAAGATGCTCCTTATAGAACCCTAAACAGTAGAACTAGAGCCTTCATAGCTGGGCCCACTCCTTTAGTCATCCCAATCTTGGAAACATGGGGATATTCAGTGAGGTCCACTGGGACTTTCCTGCCCAAACTGGCATGTCCTAACAAATTAACCCAACACTCTATGCAGGCTCAAATACTTACCACACACTTGTCCTCACATCTTGGCCAACTTCATATGCACAGGGGAATTTCAGAAGCAGCCCAGCGCTAGCCAAGGCATGTGAATCCCTAAACTGTATCAATCTCTTGCAATTTGCTTGTCTTTCAATTTGTCTTACAACAATGCCCTGGAAAGGCTGGACTGGCCCACATCTGGTGACTTTCTCTAGGGGATCCCTATCACATTGTGTGATAATTAAATTAAGTCTACACTGCCCATCTTTAGATTTAATCACCAAAGGTGAAAACACCTCCAATTTTGGGAGGTCTGTAACCCACGTGTGCTAGAGTGGGTGATGCATCAGAATTGACTGCCCCCTAGGCAGTCCTAAGAGAAGCGGCTGTTGTGATTGGACATGCAAACTAGGAGGGAGGCACAGGAAGTGACGCATAAGTGACTCCTTTAAAAAGGAGACCTCAGTCAGCGGAGCTGTCTTCTAGCTTTCCTGATTCATGGAGGAGTGCTGGCTAGAACACTGAGATCTTGGTGAGACTGCTCTCAATATCTTCTTTAGAAGTCCACGTGGTGAGTTTAAAGACTGAATCTTCCTGAACTTCTCTTAAGGAACTTCCCTTTAATAGAGACTCTATGAATGAAACTTTGCTTCATTCACCTCTGGGCCTCTGGCCCTGTGACTCTTGGCTGAGAGTTAATTAGATCTACCTGGATTAATTATAGGATCGTAGTAATTTACCTACTGTGTTAGATTCTTATTTCCTCTCTCTCTTCTCAATTGTAAATAAAGTTCCATAAAGTCAATTTTGACTTGAGGTTATTCCTTAATTGGGGAAATTTCACCTGGCAACCACCTTTTAATGTATTTGACCAAAAAACCCTTTCCCCCTTACAATTGTGATTTCCACAAGGAAATGGCTAAAGCAGCTGCCTCTGCACATAACTTCTCCCAGTGCTGAGCATGCTCTACCCCACTTGAAATTGGGAGTGAATAATCCACAACCACAGCTGACTCTCACACACCTAACTTCACTGAAGCTTTATACCAGAGGAAAAATCCACTTTCAATTTTTATCTAGCCACTGCCCTTGGACTAACCACCTCAGCCCGAGGATTCTGAACTCTGTGGGACATTCCTGACAACCCAGCAGGTTTCACAAACTGCTCAGGTGCTGCCCCCACAGACGGTCTCCAGTGGTCAAACCTGGACTGAATCAGCAGACTTGAACACCATAGTGGTCTCTTAGATAAATCAGAGCAGACTGGTAGCGATAGAAGACATGATGGGCAGGTGCACCACCAGAACCTCAGGACTACATGCACCCTCTAGGACCTTTCTTGCTTAATTTGACAAGCATCCCAGCTAATATGGGTATGGGCCTCCCCTCCTACAGGGATGTCCCAGCACCAGACCCCTAGGCATGTACTGTGACCAGCATGCAATGGGACATGTCTGAAGAGGCCTGGGAGACCTTGGATTTCTTACCTAGGTGGTTGCAGAGGAAGAAATCCATAGGAAACTAAAAGTTCCAGAGGTGTGATTCCAGAGCAACTAAAAGACCCAATAAGGGTACTGCTAGAGGACTTGAGAAACTGGCTGAAGGACATTGTACTTTGGGAATGTGAAGGAGTGAAGGGAAGGTAGTTAGTAAAGTAGGAAGAAAGATGGATGGGAGAAAGGAGAAAGGAAAGTAGAGGAAGGGAAAAGAAGGTAGTGGTCCCCAGCCCCTCAGGAAATTGACCAGAGCCCTTCGAGGCACAAATAAAAGATAAGAAAACATCTTAGGGTTTAGAATAGCTAGGTTTTATTTAAATTAGAAAAAAGAAGGTCTAGGGAAAATTAGGACGTAGATAGAAGGGAAAAAAGGCACAGAGAGAGAGCAACTAGCAGAGAATTCCCCCAGGATCCTAGAGCCTCTGGGATCAAGAGAGTGACTCCAGAGTAGAGAGAGAGTCCAGGATCAGATAGAGTCAGTCAGCCTCCGGGCTTGAGAGAGAAAAAGGCACCAACACTCTCTCTTTTATACTTTCTCCAACACCTCCCACAAAGGAAGGTGGGAGGAGTCAGGGGAAGTTGTAACAGGGAGTCCTGGGAGTTGTAGTATATATTTATATATACATGTATGTATATATATAAAACAAATGCATTTAAACAAAACAGATGAACTTAAACAAAACAAATGAATTTTAAACTACCCAAAGTTCAAAATTTTTTGCATTTCTGGTTGCTCTCTTAGGCTCCTGGATCAGCATGCATTTTCCATGTGGTCTCCATGGTCATCTCCATTTGGATTCCAGGATGTAGTAAATCTCTTTTCCTAAAATAACCTAAATTCTCCATATGAAATAAAAACACGTTCTCCCCTGAGGAGGATAAAAAGAGACATTTATATCACAGAGGGATATATGGCTGAGGCAGGAGGCATATGAATCACTGCCAATCAAATTCATGAAGAAAATTAGCACAAAAAGCCAAATAACTAGTGGATGAAAAATTCTAAACATCCAATTCTAAATTTCATATGAAAAAAATTCTAAATAAGAAAAATAAAGAAAATCACACTAGGTCTGTGAATAATATCCAATTATAGTAATCCATGTCCAATATCATACACGTACCCACTTAGCAGTCAGGACCACAACCATAGTAAGAATTTTAGGAAAAAAAGACTAGATTTGTATTTATTGTTCTGATATTATGTCGTTTCTTCTTTTCTTCTTTTGTCATTTCTTCTCAGGGATAGAATATGGAGCCAGAACAGCCAATTGTTAGGTACTTGACATAAATTTTCACAAGGAGTGTGGTCCAAGTACAGTCATAGGACCTGGTGAGATGTCCTTGATGTCTGTGATGATGACATCAACAGCCTTTACCTGGTCTCTCACAGATTCTATAATGAGGGTTATTTCTTAATGTATGTTAAGCATCGCAACCTCGATTCTCACACTAGGTTCAAGTCCTTCTTATTGGCATAGAAGTCTCAGCGGTTCTAGTAGGCTTGGTTTCTCTATTTGACCTGTGTGCTCTTTTGGCATCATGCAGGTTAGGTATGTGCTTCTTTGGCACTGTATAGATGAAATCTGTGCTCCTCTGTTTATCCCATTTCTTTGAATCAGACATATGTGCAAAGTCCCATATTGGTTAAATACAAATGGCAATTTCAGTAGTCTAAGGCTTTGGGGCAGGCAGTGACAGTTAGAACAAATGGATATACTAAACCTACACTAATCTAATAATCAAAAACTCTTTCTATTTAGATAACATGTGCTTCAAATACAAAAATTGCACATGCAATTTTAAAAATGTGCTAAAATTTCAAATATATACATATATATCTCCTATAGTCAGTGACAATCAAAAATATATCAATTGCAATCGGTGTCACTTAAGGAGGGATAGAATATAAAGGTTCTTACCCAAGAATTTAAATGCATTTCCTCTTAACTTAGCCATAATCCACAGTGTAAGTACAAATGAGGTAAAACAATGGAGTTATAAATGCAACAATACATTAAAGAACATGCAAAATTTTCGCAAAAAGCACAAAATGCAAATCAATTCAATACAGATACAGGTTTCCTTCAAGGTAATATATGTTCAAATCTTCCAAATACACAAAATAAAAGTTTTCTAAATTATGAATACAAATGCACAGGTCAAATACCAGATGGCACAAATAAAGATAAGGGGGTAAAGACAGGCACTTTATTGTAAAATCTGCTTCTTCTTATTTGCTATGTGGGGGAGACAAAATTGAAAAGGGTTAATAGCAACAAAACAACAAAAACAATAGAGTTTGATAGAGTTTAAGAGGCACCTCCTTCTGCCCCACGTGGAGGGGCAGTAGCACCCTGAGTCATTCTTGGACGAGTTTCACTCAAAAGATACTTTTGTGGTGTCATTTGTTGTGGGTTATCTGCCTGGTTATCAGTCCTGAAATTGCGATTCCTATAGTTATTGTTCCAATAGTTACTGTTTCTGAAAGTAATATTGTTCCTGAAGATGTTATAGTTGTTATTATTATTCCCAATTGTCTGTAACAAATTCCTGCAATGCATCATTAAGTGGCCCTTCTTGTTACAGAAGTGTCAGGTCAGAGATTGATAATTAGATTCTCTGGGAGGGGTAAGTGGTATTGGTGTAGTATCATCATGCCCTCTTTCCTGTTTTTTATTTTATTTTGTAATGATTTCAATTCTTTTTGTATGGTATCCAATAGATCATTAGTTTGTACCTTTGTCTCTTCATATCTTTTAGTGATATACACTGCTATTCTTCTTAATTTGCCCAGATCCATTTCAGACCATTTGGGACAATGTATCTTAAAGTAATCCTGGACCACTCTGCTAGAATTGTTCACAAATTGTTGTCTTATTTGTTTTATCCCTTGCTCTGCTGATAAATCTAAATCCAAAAATCAACCTCCCAATTCAATAAGCCTGTCCATAAACTGAGAGGGAGTTTCAAAATTATTTTGCGTTAGGCAATCAAATTTGGTCCAGTTGTCTGGACATTCTGCACATACTTTCATTGTTTTGTTTTGTTTTTTTTAACCCTTGTACTTCGGTGTATTGTCTCATAGGTGGAAGATTGGTAAGGGTGGGCAATGGGGGTCAAGTGACTTGCCCAGGGTCACACAGCTGGGAAGTGGCTGAGGCCGGGTTTGAACCTAGGACCTTCTGTCTCTAGGCCTGACTCTCACTCCACTGAGCTACCCAGCTGCCCCTTCATTGTTTTTTAATATTGCAGCCCTAGCATTATTTAACTGCAAATATTCCTCAGGATCGTTATAATTCCAGTGAGGAACCTTGTGTGGCCAGTGTACTGCATTTCATCCTCAGACCTTATTTACATGAGAGATGATTTTGTTTCTTTCTCTCTCTGTCAGGAAGATCTGGAGTAATTTTTCCACATCCTTATAGGAAGGATTATATTGAAAAATATGTCTTCCAGCCTTTTCATTACAGCTATGTGTGTTCGTCATTATAATTTGGAACATCTTTTTTTTTTTAATTCTTTGATATCTTGAGGAGTGAATGGAGTATGGGGTGTTAAATTTATCACATCCTCAGATCAGTCTATTGTAGGCAGTTCCCTTAAAGAGGAAAAGGCTATCACAGGAATCAGAATCATATGAATCAGAATCATAGCATGGTTTTGGTTTCTTTTGAGTCATTTTGGTGCTTACTATGGCAGAACAGTTCTTTTGAGGTGTTTGTGTGTTTAGAGTGGCATGGGTAAGATAGACCATTAGCTGGCCTTGGATTATCTGTCAGCTAGCTAGAGACGAGCTGGTAGTTTTCTCACTTCTTCCTATAACTTGTGGAGTGTCCCACTGGGAGAAATAACCCTCATTATAGAATCTGTGAGAGACCAGGTAAAGGCTGTTGATGTCATCATCACAGACATCAAGGACATCTCACCAGGTCCTATGACTGTACTCACTAATCTTTTCTCTCAGATTCTTCCAGGCAAATGTGCAGGATTCCTGCAAAGATCCTTTGAGGTTATTAGGATTTTTTTCATAGACCTCTCTTTTTTTTATCAATTACATGTAATAACAAATTTCCACATACGTTTTCCAAAGTTATGCTTTCCAAATTGTCTCCCTCTCTCCCTTCCCTCCTCCCTCTCAAAGTTGGCAAGCAATTTAATCTGGGGTATCCATGTATTATGATATAAAACATACTTTCATATTGTTTACTTTTGTAAGAATAATCAGGCAAAACCAAAACTGCAAAAATAATTAATAAATAAAATAAACTTAGGTGAAAAATTGCAAGCTTTGAATTCTGACTCCAGAAGTTCTTTCTCTAGAGGTGGGTAGAATTCTTTGCCAGAAGTTCCTAAGAATTGTCACCTATCATTGCATTGCTGAGAGTAGCATAGTCTATCACAGTTGATCATTCTACAATATTGCTAATACTGTGTACAATGTTCCCCTGGTTCGGCTTATTTCACTTTGCATCAGTTCATGTAGATCTTTCCAGCTTTTTATGAAATCATCCTATTCATCATTTCTTATAGCACAGTAGTACACCATCATCATCATATAGCATAACTTTTTTAGCCATTCCCAAGTTGATGGACATCTCTTTAATTTCCAATTTTTTTGCCACCACAAAAAGAACAGCTATAAACATTTTTGTATGAGTAGGTGCTTTCCATCGTTTTTCATCTTTCCTTGGAACAGATACTGGATCAAAGGGTGTGTGTGCATTGTTTTATAGCCATTTGGGTATAGTCCCAAATTGCTATCCTGAGTGGTTAGACCAGTTAACAACTCCACCAACAATGCGTTGTGGCCTCATTTTGACACGTCCAATCCAACATTTATCACTTTCTTTTACTGTCATGTTGGCCAATCTATTAGGTATGAGGCGGTACCCTAGAGTTGTTTAAAATTGCATTTCTCTAATCAAGAGTAATTTAGAACACTTTTTCATATAGTTATTGATGGGTTTGGTTTCTTCAGTTGAAAATAGTTTGTTCATAATCTTTAACCATTTGTCAACAAGGGAATGACTTGTATTCTTATTAATTTGTCTTAGTTCTCTATATATTTTAGAAATGAGACCTTTATCAGAGAAATTAGTTATAATTTTTTCCCAGTTGTTTCCCTTTTAATCTTGGTTACATTTTTTGTTTGTACAAAACATTTTTAATATATTCAAAATTATTCATTTTACATTTTGTAATATTCTCTAACTCTTGCTTGGTCATCGATTCTTCCCTTCTCCATTGATCTGACAGGTAAACTATTCTATGTTCCTTTATTACTCATAATATCATCCTTTATATTTAAATAATATACCCAATCTTAACTTATGTTGGTATAAGGTGTAGGATATGGTTCTATACCTAGTTTCTACCATACTGTCTAACAAGACAGCAAAGAAAATAAATTTTGGAGGGGATGTGGCAAAATTGGGATATTAACGCATTGCTGGTGGAGTTGAGAATTGATCCAACCAGCCTAGATGGTAATTTGGAACTATGCCCAAAGGGAGCTAAAAGATTGCCTGCCCTTTGATTCAGACCCTCCTTCTTCAGAGAAGGAAGACTGCCATAAAACCTGGACAGCCAGACTAACTAAAAATAGAGGTCCCTGTCACTTGAGCATCTGGCAACAAATGTCTCTTAAGAAAAGATTCTGGAGGGTACCATTTATACTTGTGAATCTAGATTGGATGGGACTGTCTTAAAATAAATTGTAATGTATTATCACTTAACTCACACATGGTTTCTTATTAGGATAATTATATTTGACCTTGTATTGGTAGCACAGACCTTAATGAAAAATAGGCTTAAAATTTGATATGTGATTAATTTACACTGGTCTCTGAGTATAATCAGTCCAGAGTGTCAAGGTGATAGATGCATGGTGATTTTCTATGTAAGATATTTGAAGTCATTTGATTGTCAAACATTTTATTTTATATTTTAAATCAGTGGTTCCCAAACTTTTTTGGCCTACCGCCCCCTTTCCAGAAAAAAAATTACTTAGTGCCCCCTGGAAATTATGAAAATAATTATTGAACTCAGAATAGAATGTAATACAAAAAAAGCGTGGCCATCACCACTCCCCTGGATTGCTGTAGCACCCACCAGGGGGCGGTAGCGCCCACTTTGGGAATCACTGTTTTAAATGCATGATTTCACTTGTTATCTTTTAATTTTTTCTTTTTGGGGGATTTTGGAGAAAATATTGTCTATGAAATGTTGCCAATTAAAAATGATTTTATATAAAACTCCTTTATTAAATTAATCCTCTTTAGATATAGATGCCATAAAATAATGAATTCAGGTATTGTAGTGTGGTTAGAATTTTTAAAAACTGAAGTATTTAATTGGACATATTGTTTTAAAACAAATGATAACTTGTTACCCTCTTTAACTTTGCATTGATTTTATTTTTACATTTTTCAATTTAATAAAAATAATCTATGATATATCTAATCATGTTATCTATTTCTCATTTGCTCATAAATTCTTCCCTTATCAATAGATTGATCTGAAAGGTAAAACTATTCTATCCTCCAACTTTAATGTGCTTATGGCATCACATATTAGGTCTCAGTCATATAGACATTTGGACCTAATCTTAGTACAGCTTATGACATACTAGAGTGAATTTTCTTATTTTGAGCAAGGTAAGAGCTCTATATGAAAGTCTATGGCTTTTCTGATGGAGAGCAAGACTGGAGCTCCATGCAAATGTCTTTCCACATTGCTAGCATTTATAAGGTTTTTCCCCAGTGTGGATTCTCTGATGTACAAGACTGGAGCACACTATGAATGTCTTTTAATATTGATTATATTCATAAAGTTCCTCACCAGCATGGATTCTATGAGGTAAAGCAAAATGGAAGCTCTGCCAGAATGTCTTCACATTGCTTGCATTTATACGGTTTCTTATTCATGTGGATTCTCTGATGTATAGTGTAAGATTTAATTTAAAGTCCAATAACTCCAAATATAATATTTTTAAGTTTATTAATAATCACTTGAAGTAGAAGAAAAAAGAACAAAAGTAAAAGACTGAGTAAAAGCCAGGTGAGTGAAATTCTCTTGACTGGCACTCATCCACCTCCACAAACTGTGTTCCCAGGAAAAGAGCAAGAGAGTGGAGCTACACAAAAATATATTCTCCCTACTGTGTTATTTGGAATTTGGGGGGTTTCATTGAACGGTATTTGGAGCTCATTTGAGCTTTTAAATATTTATATAAAGGACAAACTTCCTGTGGACATTCAGGGGGCTTGGAAACTACATTTCCCATGATTCAATGGGTTTCCAGTCTTGATGTGAACTAACGTAAAACGTAGCTCAAATTGAGAGGTCAGGATTTGAGACTTCCTCTTTGGTTTGGGCTCGCACTCTTTGGCACAGAAGGAGTCAGGCACGTGGTTTATGGGGAGAAGGTCTGGCGGGAAATTTGAAATAGATCTTAGCAGGCATGTGGTCACTCTTTATTTTTACCAACATGGCCCTAATTAAAATATTACTTCTTCTTTTAATCTCCATCTATACTTATAATTATAACACTATCTTAGCACATAATGTGAGAAGGAACATGGGAAGACGGGAAAGTGAGTTATGAGGGGCAAAATTCTAATTATCCAATAGTAAGACTAGAGTTCTCACTGAATGTCTTTCCATATGGACTGTGTAATGTTGGAAAAAAGGAAGGAAGGATAGGGAAAAGAAGAAAAAGAAGCTAGCCTGGGGTCCCCCATCCCTCCGCATGGGCAGGGAAAGGGACCTGGTTTTTCTTGTAGGTAGGCTAGGGAACTAATTTAAATCAAGCCAGACTCCAAGGATAGTTAGGTAGGTTTGTTTAGGGTTTAGGAAAAGAAAGGTTTGGGAAAGTCAGGGAAAGTTTGATCTCCAGCAGCTAGCAGGGACCAAAGCTCACCCACTAGGTTTGAGGGAAATGGTGCCAAAACCCACGCTTCTCTTCTCTTTTATTCTCCCTCTGACACCTTCCAAAAAGGAAGTGGGATGTGCCAGAGGAGGTTGCAATAGAGAGTCCTGGGAGATGGAGACTCCCAGGGCTTAGGACCACTTTAAAATGCAGTTTCTTACCACAAGCCCACCACACCTTACTGTAAGATCCCATAGTTAATGGAAGTTTGCCTACTCTCAATAAACCTAATGAGCTTGGAATTTTTGCTTTGGTGTCATAAATTTTTGCCACACCAGTGTGGATTCTCTGATGATAAGCCAGATGGGAACTTGTGATTGTTTTTCCACACTGATTGACTTAAGTTTACTTCCAAGTGGATTCTCTGATGCACACCAAGACTAGAGCTCTGGTTGAATGTGTTTCCACAGATTGCATTCAAAAGGTTTCCCCCCACTGTGGATTTTCTGATGTAGAGCAAGATCAGATCACACTTTGAATGTGTTTCCACATTGCTTGTGTGAGAGATTAAAATTTGAAGGGCAGGAGTTTGAACAAGTCAGGAGAGCATTTCTTAAAAATGCTTGGTTTATTATTAAGAAAGTATAGAAAGGAAATGGAAAGGAGGAAAGTGAGAGAAATTTGATAAGAGCTTATAACTATACTTAAGATCCCAATCCTAAGTAAAATTTTCTAAAGAAAAAAACCCTAAATATATCTGTCTTTGAGGGCAGTATCTTCTGCCAGGCCATGAACCAGGCTAGTGTCCTACTCTCTATCTAATAACATCCCCACTATGTACCTACCTACCAAAATTAATCAGCAATCAAAGATGTTAAGGCCTTAAAACCATTTCTTTGTATCTAACTGTCAGATAGAAACTCCCAATTCAAGAGAGAGCAAGCTACACACTCCTCTTCCCATGGGACGAAGAGACAAAAAGCCTTTTCTAACTGCCTACTACATCCCGACCTCACTGTCACATCCTTCTAACTGTCACCAAATGACAAACTGGACAGCAGGGGGTCTCTTACTAAGAAATCTTACTCTTCCTTTTCCTCTTAAATTTAAAAATGGAGAAATCAATAAAAATTCTCTTAACACTTGCATTCAAGAAGATTTCTCCTCAGTGTGGATTCTCCAATGTGCAGCAAGATTGGGGCTCCAACTTAATNTGGGAGCTCCGACTGAATGTCTTCCCACAATGATTGCATTTATAAAGTTTCTCCCCAGTGTGGATTCTCTGATGTGCAGCAAGATTGGAGCTCGCCCTGAATGTCTTTCCACAGTGATTGCATTCATAAGGTTTCTCCCCAGTGTGGATTCTCTGATGATAAGCAAGATTGGAGCTCACCCTGAATGACTTTCCACAGTGATTGCATTCATAAGGTTTCTCCCCAGTGTGGATTCTCTGATGACAAGCAAGACTGGAGTTCTCCCTGAATGTCTGTGCACACTGACTGCATTTATAAGGTTTCTCCCCAGTGTGGATTCTCTGATGACAAGCAAGACTGGAGCTCGCCCTGAATGTCTTTCCACAGTGATTGCATTCATAAGGTTTCTCCCCAGTGTGCATTCTCTGATGATAAGCAAGACTGGAGTTCTCCCTGAATGTCTGTCCACACTGATTGCATTTAAAAGGTTTCTCCCCAGTGTGGATTCTCTGATGACAAACAAGACTGGAGCTCTTCCTGAATGTCTTTCCACATTGATTGCATTTATAAGGTTTCTCCCCAGTGTGGATTCTCTGATGTGCAGTAAGACTGGAGTTCTCCCTGAATGTCTTTCCACAGTGATTGCATTCATAAGGTTTCTCCCCAGTGTGGATTCTCTGATGTACAGCAAGATGGGAGCTCCGACTGAATGTCTTTCCACACTGATTGCATTCATATGGTTTCTCCCCAGTGTGGATTCTCTGATGTTCAGCAAGATGAGAGCTCTTCCTGAATGTCTTTCCACAATGATTACATTTATAAAGTTTCTCCCCAGTGTGGATTCTCTGATGTGCAGCAAGATTGGAGCTCGCCCTGAATGTCTTTCCACAGTGATTGCATTCATAAGGTTTCTCCCCAGTGTGAATTCTCTGGTGTACAAGAATGGAGTTGTGCTTGAATGTCTTTCCACTCTGGTTGCATACATAAGGTTTCTCCCCAGTGTGAATTCTCTGATGTACAGTAAGACTAGAGCTCTGACTGAATGGCTTTCCACACTGATTGTATTCATAAGGTTTCTCCCCAGTGTGGATTCTCAGTTGTACAAGACTGGCCCTGTGTATAAACGTCTTTTTGTACTGATTATGTTCACTAGAGTTTTTCTCAGCATGCATTCTTTGATGTTCAATAAGGGATGAATTTTGAGATTCAACACCATATTCTCTCCAAGCTACGCTACTGGAACCATCACTCACGGATCTTTGTAGGTCTGTTTCTTTCACAGAGAGGCTCTCTTCTGTTGGAGTCACCTTCATTTCTGGTATTACCTCTCCTTCTAAAAGAAACAAACAAGTATAACATGCATTAATAGGTACATATAGACATATATCTCCTTTATTCCACTGTCAGAACATAAACTGCTTTATATCCTATTTCCTGGAGTAAGAAAAAAAGTCTTCCAACTTAAATGGGTACAATCCATCACTTGAACAAGCCATTACCTCAAATCTAAAGAGCAATTTAATTAACAAAGATCCTCTCAGGGCATCACATTGGCTCTTTGGGATTTTGGCAAGGCTAGCATTATTTCATTCCTATCTCAGACCTTGACCTCAGAATGCCTGGCTGACTTACCTGACACAAATCCTAGCAGCTCAGACCAAATCTTGAGACTCCGCATGGTCTCTCCATAGTAGGAGACAATTCACTTTCAATTTTTCCTTTTTCCTTTTGTTTTCATTGCTTATACATTCAATCCTATCCTCATAGGTATGATACCACAGTGTGCAGATATACTAAATATTCCTATTATTTCATCATCTAGGCCATCTATAAGAATTATATAATTTCCTTCATGATTGCTTTTGAACTTATTTTTTTGTTGTTGTTACAGGATCTGAGATCAAATAAAGAAAATCAATACTCTTTTTTTCATTTAGACAAGGCATGAAAGATTTTGATCTCTTCCCTACTTCTTGAGAGTAGCCTTTGCTTTCTTTCAGTGCCTCTTTTCCCTACAATAAAATCCTTCTCCTGAATATAAATAAAGACATGGCATTTTTCATGTTTCAAGATATACCTCATGTAGTAACTTGAGTCCATCATTCTGTTGTAAGGAAATGGGCTGCATGTTTCATTATTTGTCTCTTTGTGCCATTCCCATTTAGTGGTTCATAAACCTGTTGCAGAGTTGAGATAATGCTCCAAGAACTTGGGCTACAAATTAGTTATTTGCACTTTAAGAATTAATGGCCCAATTTTCTTAGAACAGTATTTTCCCTCTTGGGTAATGAGTATTTCAAACAAATCTTTTTTCCTGCAGTGATTTCAAATGATCCTAGCCAGGAATATGATGCTTTTGAGGTACTCTCAATGTCAACCTCAAACTCTGACTGCTTCTTACTCAGTGTAACACATTGTTTTGATTTCTCAACTTGATATCAAATTATTTCCAAACTTCCAGGAAGGTTAGCCATTCATGCTAACAGGCAAGCACAGCTTCTCACTGGTTGTCTCTCCACGTGAGGAGTTGCCCCATTCCTAGGTTACCCTGTAACTGCATGTGTTGTGTGCAGATGCAAAGCATGGAATCCCTGCAAAGGTACAGGGATAGCCTCACCCAGAATTCCAGGGAACCCCCTTGGAGAACTTTGGGTGAGGGGCAGTTGAGAAGGGTTGGAGACAGTTATTTGTGGGAGTGGATGTGAGCAGACACTCTGCTTGCTACTCCTGACTTGGGGTTTCTCGTGAGGTGGCCATTATAGCATAAGCCAGTGGTTTCTACTCATAGGGTTAGCCCGTTTGTTATTACTATTCTTCATTAATATAATTATATAATTACTTAGTGATTAGAGAGTAAAATATTTATCAATAGCAAGAGCCAGTTTTAGTTAAGTGCTTCATCCCCTCCAGTGAGGAGGGGGTAAGGGCGGCATCAATTTAACAGTTCAGGGTCTCCTCTCATTATCCTAAAACCTTCATTAACTTCTCTAATTTTCCTTGTTAATTCCTAATATAACTCTTTATCTTCAAATCTGTGCCTGATAATTACTTGGGAAAGATACTCACAACTCAGTCTGAACATCTAGTTTGAATCCTGTTGGCTGCCAGTTTAAGAAGATCATCTCTGTCTTCAACTGTTAGATAACTAGCTTCAATATCTCCTCTAACTGACCTGAGAGGAATATAAATTTAAGAAAAGGAACATCAATTGGGGTTTCAGCCATAACTGAACTTACCAGAAGAATCTTATTCCTGTCTTCATTACCAACTGAAGCAGAGGCAGTTAGAGGGGGAGGGGTTTGAGATCCAGGAGTGTTTAGCCCCCTCCTTTTCCTCACTGAAGCCTGTCAATCTCTGGCTCTTAACTTAAAGCTCTATTTTGGCCCTGACACATTTATCTGCTTCTCCAAACTATCTGTTATTATCATCATAACACATGTCATCAAGTTTATAATTATGAGATCAAGTCATTACTTCAGTGTGCATTATTCTTGCAGCTCAGATAACAGGCTCTTTGCACCCCTGGGTCACTAGACATGCAGAGGAGAGGCCGTTATGAAACCCTCATTGACTACAAGCTTTTACAAAAAAGTCCTTCACTGGCCGCTCACTGCAATGCTGTGCATGTTTTCTGATCTGAACTTATTCTCCACTTAAGTTTTTGTTCTTCTGGCTGGAAGTTCCTTAAAAAGGCCTTGCTCTACAACACAGGTTAGTCATTCAGCAGTTTCAATGATAGTGCCGCCAAATTACAGCGAGAGAAATAATGAAGGTATATCCTTATGAAAGTAATTTTGTAGAGAAAATGTTTTTTTTAAAAAAACAAAGCAATCTATGCTGTTGATCTCTAAGCATGTTTATCAATTAGTACAATGTTTTTCATGAGTCAGTGGAAAAACAAATCTTTCCCATGTTAAGTAGCAAGACATATTGTTGGCTGGTTAGAGAACTCAAACCAAAAAAAGAATTTTCATCCCTCAGCAAGAAAGCCCATACAATTATCTTCCTATTTCCCACCTTATAAAGATACTGGTGTTTTCATGATATTCTTCTTAAAAATTACAATACAGGAAGTGGCCCATTCTAATTCTACCTTTGACACTTGCTAGGATGTTTAATGCTAAGCAATTCACAGGAGCTCTGTCTGTCTCAGTCTCCTCAACTATAACACAGACATAATAATATCAAGTAACTCCTAGGGCTCCTATGAGAATCAAATGAGATAATATTTATAAAGTGTGTGACACATAGTAGGTGCCCTATTCTAATATAGGCTATTATTTTATCTTTTTAATTTGATATTTCCTCCTTTTGATTGTTTTTCTTCTTAAATATCTTCATTCCTCTATTTTCTTATTTCCCTGATGAATTAAATGCATTTCCATTCCTTAATACTCTTTTCTCTCTGGATCATCTCAGAGTGACATTCAGGATCTGTTGCTTGTTTTTAAGCCACCTTGATGTTGGGATCCTAGATTGTGGGCTGGTTTTGTCCTTCCTTTTTGTTTGCAGGGGGTTTTCCTAGAATATATTGTATATTTAAACCATGTTTACTGACTGGTCCCATGGCTTATGTTAGGCCCAGGCTCTCTCAGCATCCTTGCATTCTGGTCTCTCTCTTAGAAGGCAAATGCATGCTCTGGCCTCAGCCCCGTTTCTGCCTCTTTCTTGCCTTTATTTCTCAGTAGTCAACAGTAATTCTGTTGGAACTAAAGCAGACCAAATCCTGAAGATCACAGAGACTTCCTTCTAGGCTGCCATCTCCCTAAATTGAGGTAACGTGGTCACCAGATTCCCCCAGAACAGGACAAAGACTGAGCCGCAGAGATCAGGAAAGAGCCTGGTGATTTATGCACAGTCTTCAATCCTACTATGCTGTTGAATGGAGAGAATGAAAACATGAAACAGCTCCCTGGGTCCACTATAAATTTAGGCTCCCTAATCTCAGCTGAGTCCTCATTACCCTAAGGCAATTCTTTGATATCTCCTTAGTTGATTCCCTTTGCCATTCACCACAGCATCTTTTCTAAATATTTTCCTTGGTCTCCCACTCACCTTTATGGCTTACTCTCACCCCCTGCCCATGCCTTCTAAGTGGAGAAGTTGGTCAAATTTTTCACTTTTAAAAAATTGGATATTTATGAAGAGCTATCTTATTCTCTATATCTTACAGAGCGCAGGTGCCTCCTTTTCCTTTTTGTCCTCAGTATCAGAGAAAAAGGTCATTCTCCTCCAAGCTAAAGAAAATCTCTTTAGAGGTACAAAAAAATCCCATTCCAGTCCCTCATCTAAACCCAGTTTATTCCTCCTTCCAGTAACTCTATTTTTCTTTCATTCTCTGTATTCCCTACACTAATGAAATAATGATGCTTTTTCTATGAGAACCAATAAAATCATTTCTCATGAATGCTCCAAAAACTCTCATTTGATCTATTTATCCCAATGAGATATTGTCCAATATCTGTCCACGGCTTCAGGACTAACCTGCTAGAGATGGCCATTTGCAGTTAGTTTTGCCAATGCATTTCCCTTGATTCTTCTATCATACTTTTTGCCTAATATCCTCAAACTAGAGTTCTTGAAGCTTCAGGCCATCTTCCACAATTAAGACTTCTTTCATGCTCCTTCACTTTTGTGCCTTTCCTCTCTTTATTCTCTGCAATGGATTAGTATCAGGAGGGTTTCTATAGAATTGTTGGCACACTGTTTGCTCTAGCAGATGGTGAGCTCCCTGAGAACAGGGTATCCACGGCATATTTTTCTGTCCCTTATAACCAAATACAGGACCTGGCACTTAGCAAGCACTAATACACGTTTCCTGCTAATAAGGAGCTCCTATTGGCTAACTGAACCCCCTTCTGCAGTTTCAGGAGAGCCTCATGTTCTTCCATCCTAAACAATGACTTCTTATGAGTTCACAGACAGATCCCCTGAAGGGAGCTCAAAGGACATGCAGTCCAACTCCTTCATCTTACTGATACCAAACTCAGGCTCAGGGATTCAGTGACTTGCCCAGGAAGCCACTGCTAAAATATCTGAAAAAGAATTCCAAGTCAGGTCTTCATGCCCTCAGATCTAGCCTTTGCTTCACTACGGCATACAGAACTCTGGTAACCACAGCTCTCACACACCTCTTCTTCCTATAATGATTACATTTGGATTTTGACTAAATAAAATAATTATAAAAAGGGAATCACAAAAAGTGGTTGCCGATTATTATCCCTTAACACAGGAAAACTATTAGCAGGTTTTTGCAACTTTGTTTAATTGGAATATTAGTAAAAAGGGCAAATGTGGGGAGGGAAAGAGGTAAGGAGACTGTCTCACCCACCCTAAATGCAGACCCAATGAAATGAAGCTTGTTCCCTGACAGAGTTCCAATCCCCATGTGGGAATCCTGGTCACTCACCAGCAAGCCTGGCAGGATCCAGCCAAGGTCCCAATGCAGAAAAACCCTCCTCAACTAAGCTCACCAAGGCAGCAGTGAACCCAACAAGACAGTCCCCAATTCCAAGCAGCTCCAAAGCCCCAATGCCCAAAACTCCAGGCCAAAGGCCCAAAGCTCCAAGTCGAAGTCGAAAAACCCCAAGGAACCATCCTCCAGAGAAGTCAAAAGGAGAGGATCCAAGCAGCAGAGACTCCAAAGAAGAACTACAAAGGAGAAGTCTATTGGACAGGAAGTTCAGGACTTTTTATAGTCCTTTATCCACACCCCTTCCTGTTCCTTCCCCATTTTACAGAAACCAATCGTGGTCCTACAATTTGCCTAGCATTGTGGGGTGGGGGATTTGGGGGGTGGGCAGTGCCTCTGGAGTTGTCCCCCACTCCAGCAAGTGACTTCTGAACTCTCATACTTAGTGACTGGTAAGGTACTAAGTAGGGGTACTTAACTTTTTCATGCTGATTGATAGACAAAAAGAGTTGGATTCACTTTCATATGCCTCACTCACCTGGAGAGCAGTTTCTCAGGTCTTCTTGCTCTAGCATCCACGGGGCTTCCCTTTGCTCAAAATAAGAGATCACATCTTCTCTGGAAACTGTAAGCCCTGGGCATGGGGAATCGGGGAGGAGGATGGAGAGAAACTTATCTTTAGGGAAGGGCACATCAATCCAGTCACTCCATAAGAGAATCCCTCCATTGGGTTAGCACATGAGTCTGCCTTTACCCCATAGCATCTGTAGTGTAAGGAACCCAGTATAGAATGTGCCATGTTTCCTGCTGTGGGACCTGTAATGAGCAACAGCCAAATCCTCTACCTATTCCCCACCTGCTGGGTTCCATTCTGGCAGAAACTCCTAAACACAAGCTGGGTAAAAAGGTTATTGTTCTGGATCAATCTGAAGGCCCAGACAAAGGGACCTTGAGGTATCAGATCTTGTCCCATTTCCCAAATGCAACTCATTCCCCAAAACTAATATAAATCTTGCATACTTTTCAATTGGGGAGTTTCTGCCTCTTCTAATGGGTGAATCAACAAATCCTCATTGATCACAATTCTCAGGTAGTCCATTGTTCCTGACGATGACAGAGGAATGTAAGCAGGATGTTTACAAGGAGTCCTGAACAACAGTTTCCACAGCATTTATTTTTGGAGAGAGAAGTAGGGAGAAGATTATGAAATCAATTTGGAATCAGAAAATTTGGTTCTGGTGCACTTCCTTTGTAGAAGGATTGACTCATTCCAGAGTTTCCCATTACTACGAAATGAGAGGTAGTTAGAAGTTCAGTGGATAGAGACCTGAGGTTACAGTCAAGAAGGTCTCAGTTTAAATCTGACCACAAACAATAACTATGAGTGTGCCTCTGAACAAGCCACTTAATCTAATCTCTATTTCCTCAACTGAAAATGGGGATAATTGTGTGGGAAGAAGTGACATAATATAAAGAAAACCCTTGGCAGACAACCTGGCCAAGACCAGGTCATTATAAATGCTCATTTCCTTCCTTCTATTTCTTATTAGCTGAGCTGGAGGTTTAGGGCAATAGGAAGGAAGACTAACAACAAATCTGCTCTATGAGGGGCACCTAGAACCTATGAGCTGTTATGGTTATTCTAATGCTGTATGGGTAAAACTAT
This sequence comes from Gracilinanus agilis, assembly GCF_016433145.1. Taxonomy (NCBI): domain Eukaryota; kingdom Metazoa; phylum Chordata; class Mammalia; order Didelphimorphia; family Didelphidae; genus Gracilinanus; species Gracilinanus agilis. Next base: position 4,958,569 of record NC_058132.1, read on the forward strand.
TTTTAGGCAGGGGATACAAGACCAGAAGAAGTTTGATATACCACCAACACTATTTACTCTAAGGAGAAGTAGGGATAGGAAATGGAGGTAGGAAAATGGAGAATAGAGTTCTTATATGCTAATGCCTATAAATCTAAAAACGCTATAAATTTCTAATGAAACCCTATAACCGAACTGCTTTCTTTGCAGTTTCTTCTTGCCTGACAGAGCAGGCCTACCTAAAACTACTCTCACTGAGTAAATACATAATTTATCTATCTAATCCTAAAATAAAATGTTATGTTTTTCCATTCTCTTAACCTCCTTAAATCCATTTTTCTCAACTCCAACTACCAAAAGCCAAATGTCAGATCTCTGGACAGAGAGCCCAACAGGTTTCCTGTTCTCTGAGAAAGTCAGAGAAGATGGAGCCTAGAACTCACTCCCTTCAGTTTTTCTAATCATCCTCTTAATGAAACGGAGTAATATTGAGAAGACTTCTGCTCTTAAAGATACAGAGTAAATTTTATATAACTTCTTTTAATCTAGAACTATCTGCTCCTAATGAGACAGAGCGAAATAAATTCCTTATAACAGAACTAAAAGCTTATACTTATTAAAGAGAAAAATATTCCAAATATTAGACACATCCTAAAAATGAAGAAGTTATGAGGAAAACCTGCCGGAACAGTTTTCAGAGATTTTTTTGGGGAGGCAAAATTAGGTTCAGGTAAAGGTGAGACCAAATAATGTTTAAGATTAGTTCCATATCTGAGATTCTTGAACATGGATTTAATTTCTGATCTTCTGATCTGAAGTTCCCTAGACTTGATAATAGTTTTAGGAGCACCAAAGGAAACCTCCAAGTTCCTATTACACAATGCCAAGTTATTTTATAGAAAAAGTAGTCAGCAGGAGGTCTCTGTTTCTTGGACTCAGGAAACTAGCAATTTTCCCTTTCTCATAACTGATAAATGGTCAAAACGTTGCCTACTATTAACAAAGATATTTTATTGGATTATAGACTCATTTACCAGGGAGATTTGTCCTTACCCAGGGAGAGCAGGTTCCGGGCATTCTCCAGCATCACCTCCTTGTACAGTTCCTTCTGGGGAGGGGCCAAGACGCACCACTCCTCCTGGGTGAAGTCCACAGCCACATCCTTGAATGTCACCACCTCCTAAATCAATATTTAATTAATTTGTTTTATCTTAGTTTATTCATGAGAAAAAATATTTCCACTTTCCTTATGAGAAAGAAAAGATATAAATATACCGCTAGAACTCTAGAAACTTCAAAGAATTAGAGTCAAGATAATGAGTTAAGAGTGCTACTGATGTACAATCTAAAGGAGAGATTGGCCAGATCTCAAAATATCCTTATAATTTGGAGGAATCATTTATATCTCTAATCTGCTCTATGCCAAATGTTTTTGGCCAATGTGCCTACAATTTTCTTACATTTCACTTCCTTTTTTCTATTTATTTACTTCTAAACAATTGAGGGATTTATTGCTATTTTTTATATTTTTCCAAGAATTTAAGAATCTTTTCCTTTCTCTAGGATCTCATGAGTCATTCTTTATTGCACCATACTCATTGTGTGGGTTCTCAGCAAAGAAAGGCAGTCAGTCTTCTTATGGACTGATAATTGATTCCCTGACTCAAATACAACAGATGCCATTCCAAACCTCTTTCCTTCTCTAATCTCCAACATCTATCTGTCACCACCATGCGGTGAAGTAATGAACTCCAAACCTCATTTTAAGGAGAAAGTGAATCTCAAATATTGTATTTGTCACCCTGATCTACTGTTTTCACTTTTTTTCTCACTGATTTCTCCACTATGTCCTTTATTTGGGCACCTTCACTCCCTTCCACAAGTCCGGTTCATCCTGCTTTTGGGTATTGTCTTCCTCTATGAGATTGTGAGAATCTTGAATCTCCCAAGGTAAACCTCCCAAAGAAAGGGAAAGAGAGAACAGTAGATTTGCAATGGAAATCCACAGAAGGGAAGGATAGAAAAAAATAAAGAACATTCAAAGGAAATCTTGCCACCTCCAAAGCAAAATATGCTGATCTCAAAGACAGGATAAACATAGACAAAAGAAAGATTATAGGTCGTAACGATTAAAAATGATAAAGGCTGATATTACTAGAGAAATTAATAGTTTAATTAAAGCCATGTTGAAAAAAAAAACATATGTAAGACCACGATCCTGGTAAAAGCTATTCAAAAAATACCGCCAGTGCCCATCCTCACCAAACCTATCAGTAGATTCATTGCTTGGCAGGTATTCCTGATATATTGTTATCATGTGGAGTTTGGGCCAAGCAGATTCATCACATTTCCATTAATCAACTCCTTGGGGGCTGACTTGGGGGTTCACTACACAATTAAGTGTCCTATTTAGGATTCAACTTCCTCAATTAACCCAGCTCTAAGATCAACATAATAATCTGTACTAAGCAAAGTACAAAATCCAGTTCTTGTGAATTTAATTTCAGTTCTATTTTTGTTTCTTGGTATTAGCTGACCATAGAAGATTCAGGTGAGTCTTAGTGAGTCAGTTCTAGTATTTTTACACCATCAAACAATCCCTCAAAGAAGTCTAGTTTGTTATCTAAAGTCAGGGATTTGGACTCAAAAGCTGGTTGGCCCCTTTTACCCAACTTCCAGTCAATCCTAGTGTTTCTATATCCCAGTTGTGAAACCAGTTTTGTTGCCCTTAATTCTATATCATTTCCTCTGTTCTTTGTTCTGTGTCCCCCAAACCTATAAAAGGTGAGAGATGAAATGGAGGCAAACCATTAACTTCTTTATTGACAGGCAGAATGCCTCTGTTTATCTTGCTTGGAGAATTGCCTCAGTTTACCCATTTTTAAAGTTTCACTCCCAACACCTAAAAATGTGAGTTGAACAATACTGGCTAAAAAGTAAATGTTCACTAATTAAGAGGAACCTGGAATATTTTTATTTTTTGTTTTGTTTTGTTTATTTTTTTAAAAACCCTTAACTTCTGTGTATTGGCTCCTTGGTGGAAGAGTGGTAAGGGTGGGCAATGGGGGTCAAGTGACTTGCACAGGGTCACACAGCTCAGAAGTGTCTGAGGCCACTGAAATATTTTTAGAAAGAAAACCTGAAATTTGCTTCTCCAAAACCCCAAACAGCACAAGGCAGCAGGGAATCACTCTAGAAAACAATCACAGCAGAGGAGCAACAGAAGAAGGAAGAGGCTTCTTTCTAAAGCTGCACAAGGAGAACAGGATGAATGGGGAAACCTGGTGGGGTAACAGAGGAGAAAAAATCGGAGGGAATCAAGGGAAGAATATTGGGATGTCCCATCTACCGTGAATGCTTCTTTTGTGCTAACACAGGACAGAACAGGAGAGGAGGAGGAGACGGACAGGAGA
>NC_058132.1:4981604-4994596 GCF_016433145.1 Gracilinanus agilis
GTTATAAGGAAAACCTGCCTGAACAGTTTTCAGAGATTTGTTTGGGAGGCAAAATTCAGGTTCAGGTAAAGGTGAGACCAAAAAATATTTGAGAGTAGTTCCATGTCTAAGATTCTTGAACATGGATTTAATTTCTGATCTTCTGATCTGAAGCTCCCTAGACCTGATAAGAGAAAGTTTCAGGAGCACTAAAGGAAACCTCCACGTTCGTATTACATAATGCCAAGTTATTTTACAGAAAACTAGGCAGCAGGAGATCCCTGTTTTCTTGGACTCAGAAAACTAGCATTTTTCCCTTTCTCATAACTGATAAATGGGTGAAACGTTATCTACTATTAATGAAGATATTTTATTGGATTATAAACACATTTACCAGGGAGATTTGTCCTTACCCACAGAGCGCAGGTTCCGGGCATTCTCCAGCATCACCTCCTTGTACAGCTCCTTCTGGGGAGGGGACAAGAGGCACCACTCCTCCTCGGTGAAGTCCACAGCCACGTCCTTCAATGTCACCACCTCCTAAAGCATCAAAAGTCATAGCACATAGGCCTGAAATACACGTCAGGATTAATGACTCTCATCTATTAGAGGAGAAAACCAAAGCACAGAGAAGGTCAGAGCCCACACTTGAAACCATAGTCTTTAAGAGTTCAGTGGAATTTTTAGAAAACAGCTCTCACTGGAATAATAATTTTTAGAAAACAGCTCTCATTGGAATAATAATAACACCAAAGAGTGCCTAATTATGGAATTGTGCTTATCAAATCCCCTCACCACCTCAGGATTACATTAGTTATCACCACTTTTTCCTAATTTAGTTATTTTATTGTCATACACTTTAAATTTTCTAAAACTAATCATTTTTTAAGTAAATCACACAGCTGGTATAACTTTTCTCCACCCTATGCTGTATTATGTGAAACTGGTATTCAAACAAATTCATGTATTTTTAGAACAAAGTCTATTTCACATCTTTTTTAAAATTTTGCTGTCTGTACCTGATGCTTAGGTATACTTGATGCTTAGGAATACTTGATTTTGGGGAGCAACCTGAAAAAGCACATCTTTACCAACAAGATTGTGGGTATATAAGGAGGCCTCTCACAAGGCTCAGGGTCTTAGGTTGCTGAACAGAGTCCGGCTTTATTGGGAGACTGGCCCTCTCTAAATAAATAGGCTTCAAGACTTTGTTTCACTTTTTTGTGTCTCAGCTAATAAATTCTCACCACAGAATGCATCTCCCTAAGAAATCATGGAGCAAGTCTGAGTTCTATCTGTGAGGTGCATGGATCTGTGGAGAAGGAGAGAGCGAGGTAAAAATTCTTTCTTACTAAAACTTATGAGTTACGTGTTCTAATTAATTAATTGTTAAAGACAAGGTAAGGCTGTCCTAGCTTCCTCAGAAACCTTACAGGAAATGCTGAAACAATGTTTTATGAGTTTTTCTTGTAGTAACCATTTTAGCCTTGGACTCTCTCATTAGAGAGGGAGGAGGTTTAATCTGGAGTCCACATAAATGTCTTCCTCAGAGAAGAAGCTTCAGATGGAACAGAATTATTAGAGAACTAAATAAAAATCTTCTCATTGAACATGATGAAGGGGGTATTTCATAGGACTGAATAAAGTCATAAAAAATTCATTTGGAAAAACAAAAGATCAACTACCTCAACCAAAATAATGAAAAGAAGCTGGGATATAGTGGGAACAGTACTACAGTATTATACATCAGCAGTAACCCAAAACAGTGGGTATTGGAAAGATGATAAAGAATGTACCCTGTTCCTGGGTCAAGTACAAATAGCTTTGCTAAAGGTCTTTGAATACTTGAAGCTACTCTTAAAAAAAAAAAAAAAAGACCCTACTTCTGAAAGTCTTTAGGCCATTCTTGGTCTTACCTACAACCCCTTTGGCTCTTGGGGCAGGTAGCTCAGTAGGACAGAGGCAGCTGTGTGGGTCACACTCTGGAATGGATTTGAAATCAAGTGTCCCTCTCTGGGTGCCTCATTCAGTCTATGACTATTGATGACCAACTATTTTTGCCACAGGATCTAATGGCACATACTAGGTTCATAGAAGAAACCTCAACCCCCTTTCCTGTCTTCTTATACCTTTTCCCTCTCTGACCCCAAGAAACTGGCCTTTTCACTGATCTTTGAGTTCTCATTCTGTGCCTTTCCATTGGCTATCTCCTGAGATGAGAATGTTCTCCATCATCATGGTGGCCTCTGAGCATTCTACAAGTCTCAGCTACATTTTCACCTTCTGAACCAATGATTCTTGGTCAGAGCCTTCCCTCTCACAATACCTCCCATAAACATTTCCTAGAGATTGTTGGCACACACACAGCTGCAGGTCTACCTCCTCCATCAGACTGGGAGGGGACCTGGAAGGGCACACCATGGTTTTTCTTTCCTTGCTTTGAACAGTGCCTGGCAAAGAGGAGGGATCTTCTACACACTCATTGACTAGACCAAAGAAATGTTAAAGAGGAAGGAGCCAGAGAGCCTGGGGAAGATTTGTATGACCTGAGGCAGAAGGAAATGAGGAGCACCATTTCTTCTCTGATCAAAGCACAGATTTGGGAAAACCTTCAGGACTCTGCTTCAGGCCTGTCCAGATACTTATGCATAGGTTTTCCTGGGCTTACAGCGGCTATATTGAAGAACTTGGTGAAAAGAAACAAAGAGAAAGGGGGATTCTGTGTGTGTGTGTATTGATGGGTAATCTGAAACAGAGCAAAGATATGATCCCTAGGAATAAAGACTGAGTGAAATGGTTGTCCTTGTCAGTAATTTTAAAGGAGTAGAAATCAAACATGGCAGGTCAGTAATTCTGGGGGAAGTGTTAGTGTCTGACATACCAAAGTGCCAGTGAAAACATTTGAAAATACAGTAACACAACAGACAAATGTTGTTCCTACTGCATTCTGTTTCAAGTCTATTTTATATAAGAAATGATCTCTAAGTAAGGTATTGCCATCTCCATAATAAACCCTTTATAATGAATGAAATTCCCTCAATGGATGATGTTGGTCAAGTCTGTGGATAAAATACACTCACCTGGGCTGGACTCTCAAAGGCCATTCTCCCTGACTCCAGGATCCCTGTAGAGGTAGCAAAGGAGCCCAAGTCACTGAATTTTGTAAACTCCTCTCTTTCCCATTATGCCACCTAGATGCCCAAAGTAACCCATTAACTACATAACAGATTGACTCACTGATCTAGGGAAGGTTGGGATATGTGTGTGTGGTTGCTCTGGAAGGGAACTGCCAGGAAATGAGGAGTAGACATCTGAGAGTGGGCAAAAAAAGAACATTCAGTCAGCTGTCAGGGAAGAAAGTCTGGATGGCTTTGACAAGAGTGGGAGCAGGAAATCAGTGTAAGGGTTAAGATAGGGGTTTTAATAAAATAAGAGAGCAGCTTTTAATAATTTGAGTTTTAATCAGATTATAGTAGAGTTGTAAATTAATATTATCCCTTTAAGGAAGAGAAAAAGAAAACTTGTAGTGCCTTTTAACAATGAACAATTTAGTTTAATTAAAATAGATAATAAAAGAATAGAGTAAAATGAATATAGTAAAGGACAGAAATATAGGAAAGAGGTAAAGAAAGAAAATTTCCTAATGTCTATACTATTTATCCTATTATTACTCATAATTACTACCTAAAACTGCCTATATCTACCTATAATAAGAACCACCCCACAAAGTTTCATTACAAAGATAGAGAAAAGGAGAGATGACATCTTATACCCTATAAATATACCTAAAATTCCTAATACTACCTCTGTCTTTTTTTTTTTTAAACCCTTACCTTCTATCTAGAATCAACTGTGTATTGGTTCTAAGGCAGAAGAGTAATAAGGGCTGGGCAATGGTGCTTAAATGACTTGCTCAGGGTCACACAGCTAGGAAGTGGTTGAGGTCAGTTTGAACCCAGGACCTCCTGTCTCTAAGCCTGGCTCCCAATCCACTGAGCCACCCAGCTGCTCCCTCTGTCTTCTGAGGACAGTTTCTTCTGCCTGGCCTACCCTATCTATAAAGGATTCACTAAGGACCTACAATAATGCATAGCCACCACTCTCTCATTCCTTCAGTCAGTTTTCAGCCCACCTGTCAGCAGATCCTTGCCTCAGAGACAGACCTCCTGCTCTCTTGGAGATCCCAGAGGCAAAAAGCCCTTCTAAAGGCTAAAGCCAAAAGCCCTCTCATGGAGTTCAGTCCTGCCTTTATATTCCAGCAAACAATTCCCAGCAGCCAACTTCCCAGCAACTACTGCCAGCCCTCACTGGCAGCAACTGACCCAGCAACTGTCAGCACCTGACAGGGCTTTGCAGGGGGCTGCTGGGTTCCTGCTTCCCTCACTGTGGGCTGGTCAATCCCTTCCCATCTCTATGGTAGGAGGACCTCCGGCCCCCGTTAAATTAAAAAACGGCATAAAGAATTCCCTTTGACACCGGGAGGGCCTGGGAAGCCAGGCAAGTTTCACTCAGGTCATGGCAGGGAAGCCTCAGGCTCAGAGCCAGGGTCGCTCCCGGGGTTCTGCTGCCTTTCATGGCGCTGCGGGCTCTGAAAGAAGGGGGAGGAGGGGAGCAGGAGCCCGGGGCTCTGGGTGCGAGGAGCAGGGAGGCGGGACTCCTGGGTCCCTCCCCAGGCAGGACGTTTTGGCAGGACACGAGAGCCCAAAGGGGAAGGCGGCAGCCACAGCCGAACCCTGGTGAGCAGAGCAGCCCCGCGGACACGCTGCATCACCCGGTACCGAACCTCACAGCCTGCCCACGGCTCGTCATCCGGGCGCTGCTGCTCCGGGTCTGCTCCCGCCTTGGGGTGAGCCGAGTGTGTCCATGAAGGAGCCTCAGGGCGGCCCCCGCGGGAGCTGGTCTCGGCCCCAAAGACTCCAAGGGGGAAACTTCGCCCTCCATCCCCAGGATGCCTGCGGCTGCGGGCTCTAAGCCAGGGGGGAGCAGAGCTGCCCTCCGCGGCTCCCTCCCTCCTTCCTTCCGCCGCGAGCTGCGCCCTCTACCTCCGGGTCCTCCCCACTTTGGGCCTCTCCTCTGACCGGCGCTCCTCTCCCCGCCTTCCCGGATCCACGAAATCCCCAACTGAGCCATTCTCTGAGCTGAGGGAGCCGCAGGTCCGCGGCAGCCCCGATCTGGGGATGGGAGGGAGGAGCTAAGGACCGCGCGCTCCCGACTTCCTGCTTCCCAGAGGCCTCTGCGCGGCCGCTGGTTGGTGGGCTGGACGGCTCCGCCCTTTCCCTGCCAGGCCTTCTCTCGTCCCTGGCTGCTGTCTCAGCTCCGCCTCCCGCCGCACCCCCTCGGCCCTTCTCCCCTCCTCCTCTGGTCCTCCTGGGCTGCTCCTGCCTGTGCTCGCCCAGTTTAGGGCACTCGAGTCTCCTGGGCTTGGAAAAGTTAACCTGGTTACATGCTTCATGCTCCTACTTTCCCCTCCCCCCCCCCCCATGGCCGATGCGCATTTCCACTGCTTTTAACACGTGTCATCGATCAAGACTTATTTCTAAATTGTTGGTAGTTGCATTGCTGTGGTCGTTTCCAGTCCACATCCCCAATCATGTCCTCCTCAGCCCATGCGTTCAAGCAGTTGGCTTTCTTCCGTTTCCTCTCCTGCAGTCCTTCCTCTGAATGTGGGCAGCGTCTTTACCATAAATCCCTCAGAGCTGTCCTGGGTCCACTCTGCTATTTGCTTCTGTTTTATGGGTGAGTTCATCCCATTCACATTCACAGTTATAATTATCAGTTGTGCATTCGCCAACATTTTTGTATCCTCTCCTAGTTCCACTCCTTCTTCTTACACTATTTCCTTTTAAACCAGTGGTTTGCTTTATGCCAGTAACCCTTGTCCCCTCCCTCGATTTACTTCCCTTTCTACCCCCTCCCTTATTATTACCCTCTTTTTATGTTTAAGGCCTAATGAATTCCCTCCCCCTTCTTCTCCCCTCCCTTTTTTGACCTCCCCACTCCCCTGCTCCCCTTGGTTTATCCCTTCTGGCTTTCTCAGTAGGGTTAGATAAGAGTTTTATATCCCAATGGATAGTATAGCTACTCTTCCCTCTCAGGGTTAATTACACTGAGAGTAAGGTTTAAATATTACCTCTTAGTGCTCTCTTCCTCTCCTTCTTATAATAGTATTTGTCCCCTCCCCTTCCCATGCCCTCTTTGTGTGTAACAGACTATCCTATTTTTCTTATTCATTCAAGTTTTTCTTGGTGTCCTCTATTATTCACCTCCCTCTTTCCCCCCCCCCCCATATCCTCTTAGACCATTTAGTATTCCAACCTCTCCCTATGAATAATTCTTCTAATTACTATAATAGTGAATACTATGAAGAGTGCAGTTCACTTCGATTTGTGTCACTGACCACTAGCTGTAAGGGACACAGATCTCTTCCTCTGGGTTCCGTGGCTGGGCTTCATCTTCTGCCAGCCCCTATGACCTCACTCCAAGCTCATGACTCCTACAAACATCAGTTCATTGGTTCTTCCTGTCTTTAGGACCTGGCTGGCCTTCTGGGTAGTATAGCAGAACCTGGAATGGACTGTTCCTGCTGGGAGCATTTCCTGGGGTTGGGAAAAAGGCCAGGGGGGGTTGTTAATATTTGCCCAGAACATGGAAAACCTCAATTACTGACCTCTTTTAATGAAGCTTCCCCATTGTAGCGAAGGCACCCAGTTTACCATTTCTCTATCCTGTTAAGATGGAATTACGTTGTCCAGCCCAAGGGGCTTAAACATAATGAAAACATTCCTGGTTCATTTTAGTGGACGGCAACCAGTCAGCTGGAGAGATGGAAATGGACCTTCCTTATCAGAAATGAACACTTTATTGGAGGATTTGCCTTTATTCAGGGGGCAGCGCACTGGGTGGGGAAGGCTTTGGTTTGCATGTGGTTTGGGGAGGGCTTGTGTTGTCTGAATGAAGGGCCACACTTGGAATCAGGGTCCCCTGAGGCAGAGAGGGGGAATGGGATCCTCCTTTCCCATCCTTATTTCTAGACGCTCTCCCCCGCCATTACTCAGTCCTCTCTTTAATTTAATTTAATGGTTTGACTAAAATATATGAAGATTATAAATAATATGGTGGTTGCCGTTTTAAAATACTATAGCTCAAGTCAAAATGAATTTCAGTAGTTTCTATTTACAAAATAGGTGGAGAAAGTAAAGTAGAGCAATTTGAAATAGGGCAGAGTAAGCAGTCTAGCTTATCACCCTAAAATGGCTCAACTTCAGGCAGGGCTTGTTAAACCTTGACTGGAATTAATCTCTCTCCAGAAGCCAGGAAAGCCAGCTATTCACTCACCCAAGTTCCCTCCAAGAGGTAGTTTGAGCTGAAAACAAACACAGGGGCCAATCACAGCTTTCAAATTGCCTAACACTGACCAGGGGGTTGTCTGAAGTTGTCTGCCTTTTATCATAGGATTCACAAATTTCTGACGGATTTAATTATCACCCACTTTAACAAATGACTTGTGAAAACACTCTTACTTAGTGTTAAGTAGAGGTGCTTTGAGTTCTGGAGTTATCACTTTAAAAGTTGCTGATGCCAGACAAAGAAAGTCTGATTCACACTTTACAAGCTATACCCCAAGAAGGCCCTACCCTGGAGATTTGCCATCACACATGTTCCACATCCATGCTGAAATTCCTTTATTTGATCATTTGATTCTACCTCTCTCTGGGGCTTGTGCTTCTGCTGCCTTCAGCCTTTAGTTTTTTCCCAGCCATCACCCCTGCACTTTGTACTCTCTTCTCTCCTTCAGCTTAACCCTTTGATGAACCAGTTCAACTCTGTTAACTTCTTCTCCCGAGTTCCCTGCCCCTTTATCCTAATGAGGACACTTGTGGAAAGCACTGTCTCTCCTCATCTCACATGGCTCAGATGCTCTCTGCTTCTTTCTCCTCTTTTACCCCTAAGCCCTCTACATGGACAAGTGGTCCCCTACCATCCTATCTGCTCCAGAAGCTTGTTTTATGGGTAATATTAAAACTGGGTTCACTGGGGTTTAGAGAAAAGGGAAAGGGAGGACTGCTTGGGCAAGGGATAACTGACTAAGAACAAATATCAATGGGGAATCACCTTCACACCCACAAACACAGGACTTGGGGAATGAGTAACACCTATATGGAAGAATGGCAGTTAAAATCAGTTAAGTGATGAGCCAGACTACAGCCAGCTGAGGAATTACAACAAACCCTTATATAACATAACTAAGGTACTTCTAGGGTGAAGGAGAACAGACAAAAAGCAGGAAACAATTTATTAAAGTAAGAAGTTAGGGACATGGGTAAACAGGAATTCCCTAACTGGGGTTAACTATGGACTTGAAACAAGGGAGATGGATGACTACACAAAAACCTTAACACTAACTAGATCCAAGCAGGATGGGGTAAATAGAATCTCACTCCTGGGTCTTTGTCCCTCCAGTGGTGATCTCAGCTGTCCTAAGGTCCCAGATGCAAAGCAGCCAGTAAATCCATAAAGTTCTCCAACCAAGAGCTGGTCCAGTAATGGAAATCCACCTTCCAAACTGCAAAACCAAGCTCCAGGCCACACAGTAGATGGGTTCTTTTGGATGGTACTTGAGGAGTACAAAACATACCTTCTTCCTCTCCAGTGGCAGCAACAGACTCGGATCCTTGTGTCTCACCTGCAGAGTTCTAAGACTCCCAGAATGTTCTGCTCATGCCATCCTGCTTTGCACAGCATTTTTCCATCTATACTTAAAATGCTATTTCCTTATTACACTTGCCACTTCTCTTATTCCTCCTCTCTTCCTCCTGGATGATGGGAGCCTCTCTACTGCCAGCAGAGATGCCCACTTTGCCTCTGTTCTCAACAAACCATCACCTGATCTGTCCATCTCTGCTACCTATCATCTTATATCTTTCCTCCCTTTGGCAGCTACATTCTTTGAGAAGCTTGTCTAAAATAGGTTCCTCAGATTCCTTTCCTCTCACCCTCTTGGGGACACCCTGCAGGCTGACTTCCAACTCCATCATTCAACCCAAACTGCTCTCTCCAGAATTATCCTAATTGTGAATTCAAATGGACTTTTCTCACTCTTCATTCTCTTGGACTTTTCAGTAGCTTTTGACCCTGTCAGGTACCCTTTCCTCATTGATCTCTCCTGTCTAGGTTTTTGGGCCTCTTCTGTCTCCAGGTTCTCCAAGATCAGAGCCCAACTTGTCTCCTTTTTTGAATGCTCTTCCAGATCATCATGACTTCAACCCTTGGCTGTCCAAATGCTCTGGCCAGAACCCTCTTCTCTTCTCCATCCACACTATTTCACTTGATCTCTTTTCTCCCATTTTCTCCCATTTTCATTAGCATCTCTGTGCTGATGACTCTCAGAGCATCTTGAATGACCAACTACATGTTGGACATCTCAAAGCAGATGTCCTGGAAGCATCTTAAACTCAATGTGTGCAAAAGTGAACTCCTTCTCTTTCCCCCAACCTCCCCTCTTGCTAACCTTTCTCTTATTGTGGATGGGAGGAAGGCAGAAAGAAAGGATATAAGTGCTTATATCAGCAAGTGACACCTTTTGTGGAAAGCCTTCCCCAGTCCTGAGCCTTAGTGCCTTCCCCTATTTATCATGCCTACCATTTACTTGTTTGTGCAAGGCTTGTTGCAGTTTGCCTCTCCCATCTGATAAATGAGCTAGCTCCTTGTTTTGGTGGACTTTCTTTGGGTACCCAGCAATGAACACTGTGCCAGGCACACAGTGGGTGATTCATAATGCTAGTTGTTGGACTGGCTAGCCACGTCCTCCTTTTCCGCTTGGCTCTACTCCTCTGCACTCTGTCCTGGCCACATACCTCGATACTTTTTGCTTTCCCCTTTCCCATGCCCAACATCAGCATCAGCACTGACGTGAGGGGAAGAATGAGATTCTGGAAACAGTGCCCTTCAGAATGAGATCTTGTAGAGCAGTCACAAATGAAGTTGAATTGCAGAGGGCATGCAGTGAATGAAGAAAGAGCTGAATAGTCATTGTGAAAACCAATTAGAAGGAGGTTGTTTCTTGTGAGGACAATAAGGTAGTTATGTGAGCCAGGAGAGGAGAGCAGTGACTAGGAGAAAAGATGAACACACAGCACTAACTCTGCACCTTTTACAGACCATAGATTAGCCAAGGGCCTCCTCTTCTTTCCCTTGGGGGAAGGAGACAGTCATTCTTTCCACTATAGGACTCATGAAGTCAAATAGTCTCTGGGTCAAGGACTCCAGTGAATATTATAGGAATATAGTTAGGGATAGTCTGGTTTTATAGGGTTAGTTGAAGGAACGGAATTTTGAGAGAAGCCCTGGGAAAGGATTCTGGGTAGAAAGGAATTGTAGGTCTACAACTGGAAAAAACTGAACTTCACTTCCTTCTTGGGTTTTGACCAAGCTGCAGGCAGGTTTTGTCTTTGCCTACAATTCCTATCAAGATGAAGGCAGAGTTTTGTTCCAAGACTGTCCCTGAAAAGTCAGGATTTTCTTGGAGAAAATATTTGACATCCAGGTAAAGGGTTTGCTTGGAATAAACTAATTTCCTTGAGACCAGTCTTAATCTGGCAGTGATCCATCTACCAGAATTCTACTGGCTAAGGTAATTCTAAGCTTTTGACCTATAATTTTGAGTTACTTAGTACAGCAGCCAAACCCAGAGGGTTTTTTCCCTTTCTTCCCTAATAATTATTGGTATTAAGTTAGATTAAGTCAGATAGCATTGGGGAGGGCTGATTTCTTAGATAGCATAGGGAGGATTAAGCAGGGCCTATAGAAGAAAACGAAGGCTCTCCATTCCGAGGAGACTTAGACAGTTGGGTAGAGTTAGTTTCAATAGATTTAGGGTCATACCTACCAGTTCTTTTTATTCTTTTTTTAAAAATAAACTTCAGGGGGCAGTTGGGTAGCTCAGTGGATTGAGAGCCAGGCCTAGAGATAGGAGGTCCTAGGTTCAAATCCGGCCTCAGCCACTTCCCAGCTGTGTGACCCTGGGCAAGTCACTTGACCCCCATTGCCTACCCTTACCACTCTTCCACCTATAAGTCAATACACAGAAGTTAAGGGTTTAAAAAAAAAAGGATAAAAATAAACTTCATTTTTCATAAACCAAGGGTTTTGTGCTTCACTGGCCCTGGGAGTTCCTAGGTGGGTTGTAACATCTAACATCCCTTTAGGACTCTTCCATAATACAATAGATATCTTTTTGTTGTATCCAGTCTTGATTGTCTTCTGTCCTAGACTGAGGCATTGGAGCCTATAACCTCCCTCAGTTTGTGACTGTTCTCCCCAAGTGGGTTCTTTCCTTCTCAGAGCCCCACCAGATGTTGCCTTTTCCCCTTTGGAGGATGTGGGCCTTTGCTGATCCCATCTAGAGCAAGACAGGGGGTGACATGCACAAAAACTCCCTCTTTTGCCCACTGGACACATATTATTCATGCCCTTTCTTAAAAGGCTTGAGCCCTAGTAGAGTGCCTGGGGACCTTGTGATGACTGCATTGTGCCCACTATGGCTTCCTTCCTCCGCACTGGGTGCAAATTTCACCTCTGGACTGAATTGTGGGATAATTTTACCTGCCAGGGAGGTTCTGTTCTCTTACTCTGCCATGACACAGTCTTCTGAGTGCAAGGGAAAAGGTTTGGGAGGATTTCCCTGATCAGAGAGTCTTTCCCTGTTTTTAGCCTATTCCAGGGTGCTCTTGTGGGAAAGATGGAGAGGCATGAGATAGAAGATGGGACAGATGGGTTGGCTGACTGGCTATCCACATTTTCACAGATGGCAGAGTGGGCTGAAGAAGTGTTAGCAGCTCAGAGCGTTATTTTTGTGGAAGAGTTTCTTTCAGTATCCATTAGAAATGGCTTTGATTTGGCCATCGTATTTGCTCATGCTATATGCTCTAAATGACAGTGTTGCCTAGTGGGTAGAGAAGCAGCCTTGGAGACAGGAAGAGTCAGGTTAAAATCTTGCCTCCATGAGAGATGAATCTGTGTGACCTCTCAGTGGCCCATGCAACTCTTAAGGAGGATCAATTCAAGAAGAGTTCTTCATCTGCACTAGGTTCAGGGATCCTCACCCCAGATTTTCTATCTCAATGAAATCAATGCCACCTTCTCCCCACCTCACCATAATATGCCAAGAACATTCCATGAAGAATGGTTTTTGGCTGGGAAATAATGGAACTAAAATGACTCAGTGGGCAGAAAGGAAGAGGACCTAAATGCCTTTCACCAATTCAAGTCCTCAGGGACTGACTGAACTTGATAGGATTGATAAGGCTCATTTTAGGATCTCTGAAGCTCCCCGAGGAAGGGAAAGGAATGCTGGAACACCCAAGGGCAAAGGACCTGCTAATATTTCCTTAGATGGGGAATGTAACAGAGTCTGCAAGCTAGAGTTCAGTCAGTCTGACTAGGATTCCTAGGAATATTCCTGAATATATTATTAAAGGGACAAAACATGAGGAAAAGCGTGGTAGGTCACGTCACAACTACTGAAATCCCTTTTTGGACAGAATTACTAGACTGATAGAAGGGGGTACGGAAGGGATTAAGTCATTTGCTAAAATCTGGATGAAGTCTCTGATGCTTCTCTTGTGGTAAAGATGGAGAGGCATGAGATAAAAGATGGGACAAATGGGTTGGCTGACTGGATCCAAAGAGTCTTCATTTGTGTCTCCATGTCCACTTAAGTGGGTGTTTTTAACATTATAAGGATGATATTAGAAAATAAGTCTTGTTGTGTTAGTTTAAAGATAAGAAGCGGAGGAGCTGCTGGAGGAAGACTCAGATGTTCAAACAGAGCTGAGAGTGTTAATTTCGACTGGTGGCAGTGATAACGTCATTCTATGACAGTTTCACCTTCTAGGTGGGGCATTCCAGGAGGGGCTTCTGGCAGTCAACAGAGCCACATACAGGTTCTTTCTCTCTCAGGTAACATCTTTGCCTCTCTCTCTCTCTCTCTCTCTCTCTCTCTCTCTCTCTCTCTC
>NC_058132.1:4994978-5007164 GCF_016433145.1 Gracilinanus agilis
CTCTCTCTCCCTTCCTCCCTCCCTCTCTCTCTCTCTCTCTCTCTCTCTCTCTCTCTCTCTCTCTCTCTCTCTCAGTGAAAGACCTGAAGGAGGGGAGTGTTTTCTTTTCCAACTTGGAAAACACTATTCATTTATCTGTTACTGTCTATAGATTGATTAAACTGTGAAAAGACCAAACAAAATCTGGTCTTTGGTTTGGACTCTGAGTCTATTAAGGCTCAGAGTCCTAACTTGATTCTTGTGGAGAGGCTCAACCAGCTAGCCTTGGTTATCTTTATAACTTAAAGGCAAAGTTAAGAGTTAGACTGGTTAGGTTTATTTAGAATAGTATAAATTTGGCTAGTTAGATTGGGGAGGATTAGCATAGCCTGTGAACTACAGGAGAAGCGGTTCCTTGCAGAACCAGGGCGTTTTATTTGGGTGGAGTTAGAATACCTTAGAATTAGAAATCCTTTTTCTCATATATATTTAAATAAATTGTTTATTTTTCATAAACTGGAGTCTCTTTAAGTGTAACTTGCGCCTTGCATTGCTCCCCTAATATTATTTTTACAACATTGACCCGTATAAGGTCCTCAGTTAGCTTTCAAGGGAGCTGTGAACTCACATGAGACAAACCAATATCTTTGGTTTTGGCAACCTCTAGCTGAGATTTAGGGTTTCCTTGAATTCTTAAAAAATAAAAGTGAGAAATTATCCATGGACTACAGTAGATTGCCCAAGGGGGCCACAAGAATTGCTAACTCGGAAGGAACTTTATAGTTGAGTCCCTTAGGAGTCTGTGCTTGACTCTGAGCCAGTTAACATTTTTATCAGTTCATGAATACAACTCAGACTCACCTTCCTTATCTAACCTAACCTGAATTGATCCTCTTACTTCCACTTTCTTGATTCTCAAATCCATTCTCAATAACCCTAATGAACATTTGTAATGTGGTAAAAAGGAGTTAGAATCTCTTTTTCTCCCGTCTTCTCCACCTTGTCTAAAGCCAAGAACCTTAAGAAGTGGTCAGAGGATTTTAAAGGATTAAGCTCAAAACATTTTAATAAAAAGAATATTTATTATATAATATGCTATATAATAAATGATAATGTAACATAATGTACAAAATAACTTTTTTAGGACCTGACTTCCTAAGCTAAACAGAAGAGTGTGTATTTGATCCTCGAGGAAATAGGAAGCCCCTGGAATTGAGGGAGTGACATAGTCAGAGAAGTCCAAAGCCCCAGATCATTGTAAGTAAAAAAAAGGAGATGGCATGCCACACTGACAGGAAAGCCAAACTCCAGTCTTTGGCTTCTAGGGCTATGTGAACCTGAACAGGTTTCTTTACTCTCTAAGATGAGAAATTGCAGAAAAGGCATCAATCTGCATATCTGGGAGAGTCCCTGATCCCACTGAAATTACACACCAAGTCCTTCTTCTTTGCCTAAGGAGACAAATACCAGCAAAGTGATCTGGGTGTTTTGAGAGGGGAAAGATCATTGCTGACTGGGAGAACCATCAAGGCTCTATGGAGGAGGTGACATTCAAGGTGGGCCTTCCAGGATGGGCAGGATGTCAGATCTTGGTGCCAAAGAGAGCATTCCTGGCATGGGCAAGAGTCTAAACAAGGGGCCAGAGAATCAAGCTTGTTGTTCTTTTTGGAAGAGTGAGCAGATTGGTATGATTGTTGTTGATATGAAACAGGGCTGGAAAGGTAGGTTGGCATGAGGTCAAGGCAGACCTTCAACTGAAAGGAATCTGGTGAGAAGAATCTTGAAAGGCTCCACAGGGGTGACCTGAGCCAACCTGGAAAATAATCCTCTTAGCTCTGCTAAGCTTTTAATGAGTAAGAAGAGAAACAAGAAAAAAAAAGTCCTCAACCCACTGAGACTTTAGCTGGTTCTTCCTAGGTATTCTATCAAAATGACAATGGGGTACTTCAAAGAGCAGAGGCCCTTTCAACATCAGGTATGTTAATGAGAAGAAAGAAACTGAAAGCAAAGTGACTTGAGCCTTTTCCTGTCAAGTTCACTGACCAATAGACTAATCTGTAGAATGAGTGGGAGAACATATTAGTCATTGGGAGAATATATTAGTCACCCTTGGGCAGGACATGGAGTTAGGTAAAAAGTCATTCCTTAAACAAATGCTGCCAATATGTACAATCTGAGTGATTGGTCCACAGTCCTAGGATACCATTCCATTTCAAGAAGGGAACTAGTTCTTGTGATTATAAAATAGGCCTGAAGGAGTATAAGTAATGCCTGGTTTATATATACCTTCTCTCTGACAGGGAAGAGAGAAAAAAAGAGGCTGCTTGAGTCAATGAGACAGCCTGTCTCTCTTGGAAGTTTCCTGGAGACAAGGAGTGGATGCAGCCTAATGCAAGAACCCCAGCCTTCAGCACCAGGCCCTATCTGATGGTCTGATTCTGGGGCAACTGGGTGCTGGGCAGCCATTGTACTAAATGCTAAGAATACAAAATGAGAAAAAGAAATAGTGTTCCTGCCCTCAAAGAGCTCACAATCAAACAGAAGAAAACAATATAGAAAAGGAAATAGAAAAGGGTTGTGTAAAAGTTAAATTTAGTGGTTGAAATAATATGGTTGCTGAAGTTATTATGTCTCAAGTTAGAAGTTTATTTACAAAATAGAGGGGGAACAATAAAGTAGAGAAAAGTGAGAGAGATTAGAGAAAATACTTATACTAGACCTCTACAAGGAGGGCCAGTAGTAACTATGAGGACTCCTCCAAGATGGAAGCTAGTCTCTTAGGAAACTAGAAAAGTAGTCAACCCTTTTCACTCACCCAAGGAAGTAGTCCAGGAGTCAGAATCTTAAGTTGAAGCCACAATCCAAGCTGCAGTCTCTAGTGAAGTTCCCTCAAAGACTATTTGCAGGAGACTCTCTCCATGAGACTCAACTTCACCAGCCTCCCTCAGCCGCAGGATTTTGTGGGTTTTATGGTGGTTTCCTGTTCCTGCCACTCTTCACAGGGGCCAATCACAGTTTCAAAATTGTCCAACCCTGCCCAGGGGAGTGTCTGTGGGATTGACTTGTCACCTCAAAAGGTGTTAACTCTCTTCCTAGGATTGATATGTTTCTGAGTTATTACCCAGTTAGCAAGTGGGTTGCATGCAGACTTCCAATTACTTAAGGTTAAGTTTGGGTGTCTTCCTTTTAAAGGTATAAAGTCTGCAGTAACAGTTTTCCTTACTTCAGGGTTGAGTATGGGTGTATTAGATTTTGTTGATTAATTCAAAAGTAGACAAAGGAGAGTTAATCCTGTCCTCACAATCTAGTTAGGTACAAAGTAGGGTTATTTAAGATATTGTTAAACAAAGTTTTAACTCCAACTAGGCAAAGCTAATAAAGAATTCCCTTTCTACAAGTGTAAACTCAGAATAGACAAAGAGAACCAAGAATATCCTTTCACAGTTGGGGGGGGGGCAGGGGCACCATGGGTAAACCATCCTGGGAGCATGATATTCATTAAGTCAAAACCAAGCAGAACTACTCAGGGAAAATGGAGAGTTACTTGGAAAGTTCTGAGCTTTCTCTAAAGGAAGACCTGGGTGGAGGGGGTGGAGGGGCATTTATCATTCTGTTCTCCTGCCTTCCAGTGAGCTCAAAGGAGTTCAGGGAATTGTGAAGATGACTAGTATCAAAAGCTGAGTCAATCTGCATGGTGATGAAAGTTAAGGAAATCAGCTGATTCTAGGTGAGGCAGGATATTTCCAGAGTAGAAAGCATGCAGGGTTTTTGATAGAAAATGCATTTTTTCCATTGCAAGCTATTCCATGAATAGACGAATATGTCATTTGTTAAGAGCCAACTACAGTGATACCTTGGCTTTTGTTGATAATCCATCTGAAAAAAATCCTTGAAATCTGAAGCCAACAAAAACCAAGGTAATTATTTCCACATGAATCAATGCAGATTCAACTAATTTGTTCTAGACAAGCCAAAATATGAACTCAAAATATGTTTTATAGAGAATGTAGTGTTTAATACTAAAAACAATAAGAAATGAATATAAAAGACTAATGTAAAGAATACATGCCATTTACCTTTCTGAAGACTCTTCTTGGCATATGGAAGGCAGTGATCAGGGGAGAGAGGTGATTGTTTGGAAGGGAATCCCCCTCCATAAGGACCTTATGTATCAAGGCATTATCTGGAAAGACTTTGGATAGAAGCTGACATGTAGAGGAGTTTATGCCTCCCTTATGTCCCTGTTCTCAGCTGAAATATAATGGGGGAATTTCTATGACTGAGGTATGTCGCTCCCAAAGAGAGAACTCATTCATTTTGTATAGTCAGGGATAGATTCTCTTCCATATGCTTCATCAGATTTTTGTTTTTGCTATCTGAATGGATAAATGGATTTATTTGCTTTTTGAAATGTAAGATTAAAAATTAATATCCAAATACTCTAAGTATTATTTTTATAAGATTTAATAATATTAACTTGAAGCAAAGGAAATAATAAAGTAAGTAAAGAGAGGTTTCCCTCTGTGCAGAGGCAGCCTACACATCAACAAGGGCTTGAATAGCCTGACAGCGTCCGTGAATAAGAAAGGAAATTAAGAACAGTCTGGTAACAACAAATCAGCCCATAGCAGTTCTACCAGCCCACTTTCAGTTTTTATCTAGCCACTGCCAATGGACTAACCAACTCTGCCTGAGGATTCTGAACTCTGTGGGACATTCCTGATGACCCAGCAGGTATTACAAACTGCTCAGGTGCTGCCCCCACAGACGATCTCCAGTGGTCAAACCTGGGCTGAATTGGCAGACTTCAAAACCACAGTGGTCACTTAGATAAATCAGAGCACACTGGTAGCACCAGAAAACATGATGGACAGGTACACCATCAGAACCTCAGGACTACATGCACCCTCTAAGACCTTTCTTGCTTAATTTGACAAGCATCCCAGCTAATATGAGTATGGGCCTCCCCTCCTCCACAAATGTCCCAGCACCAGACCCCCAGGCATGTACTGTGACCAGCATGCAATGGGACATGTCTAAAGAGGCCTAGGAGTCCTTGGATTTCTTACCTAGTTTGTTGCAGAGGAAGAAATCCAAAGGAAGCTAAAAGTTCCAGAGGTGTGATTCCAGAGCAACTAAAAGACCCAATAAGGGTACTGCTAGAGGACTTGAGAAACTGGCTGAAGGACATTGTACTTTGGGAGCCAGGAGGAGAGACCATTAGCTGAGCTTGGATTGTCTGTCAGCTAACTAGAAAGGAGAGGGTAGTTTTGTCACTTCTTCCTATAAGCTGTGGAGTGTCCCACTGGGAGAAATAACCCTCATTATGGAATCTGTGAGAGACCAAGTAAAGGCTGTTGATGTCATCATCACAGATATCAAGGACATCATACCAGGTCCTATGAATGTTCTCACTAATCTTTTCTTTGAGATTCTTCCAGGCAAACATGCAGGATTCCTACAAAGATCCTTTTAGTTTATTATGATTTTTTTTTATAGACTTCTCTTTTTTATCAATTACATGTACTAACAAATTTCCACATACATTTTCCAAAGTTATTATTTCAAAATTGTCTCCCTCCCTCCCTTCCCTCCTCCCCCTCAAAATTGGCAAGCAATTTTATCTGGGGTATGCATGTATTATTACATGAAACATACTTTCATATTGTTCACTTTTGTGAGACTAATCGTGTAAAACCCAAACTGCAAAAAAATTAATAAATGAAATAAACTTAGGTGAAAAATTGCATGCTTTGAATTCTGACTCCAACAGTTCTTTCTCTGGAGGTGAGTAGAATTCATTGCCATAAGTTCCTAAGAATTATCTCCTATCTTTGAATTGCTGAGAGTAGCTTAGTCTACCACAGTTAACCATTCCACAGTACTGCTGTAAATGTGTACAATGTTCCCGTTTCTCCTTCCTCTGCATCAGTTAATAGATCTTTCCAGCTTTTTATGAAATCATCTTATTCATCATTTCTTATAGCACAGAAGTACTCCATCACCATCATATACCACAAGATGGGAACTCCCTGTGAATGGCTTTCCATATTGTTAGCAGTTATAAGATTTCTCCCCGGCGTGGATTCTCTATTGTACCACAAGACTGAATCACACTATGAATGTCTTTTAACATTGATTATATTCATAAAGTTACTCACCAGCATGAATTCTCTGATGTAAACAAGATGGGAGCTCTGTTTGAATGTCTTGACGTTGCTTGCATTCATATGGTTTCTCACTCATGTGGATCCTCTGATGCATAGGGTTAGATTTAAGTTAATGTCCAATACTCCAAGTATAATATTTTTAAAAGTTCATTAATTATCACTTGAAGTAGAAGAAAGAAAAAGAACAAAAATAAAAGCCTGAGTAAAAGCCACATGAAATTTTCCTACCTGGCACTCACCCCACCTCCACAAACCGTGTTCCCAGGAAAAGAGCAAGAGAGCAGAGCTACACAAAAAATGTCCTCCCTACCTTAACACATAATGTGAGAAGGAATATGGGAAGATGGGAAAGACTTCTGAGGATCAAAATTCTAATTATACAATAGCAAGACTAGATCTCTGTCTTTCCACATGGACTGTATTCTTTTGGAAAAGAGGAGGGAAGGATAGGAAAAGGAAGAGAAGGAAGCTAGCCAGCACCCCCCCCCCCCCCACTCAGGCAGGGAAAGTGACCAGGTTTTCCTGTAAGTAGGCTAGGGAGTTAAATTAAATCAAGCCAGGCTCCAGGGATAGTTAGGTAGGTTCATTTCGAGTTTAGGAAAAGAAAGGTTTGGGAAAGTTGAATCCACACTTACACAGGAAAAGTTTGATCTCAAGCAATTAGCAGGGACCAAAGCTCTCCCCCTAGGTTTGAGGGAAATGGTGCCCAAACCCACGCTTCTCTCCTCTTTTATTCTCCCTCTGACACCTTCCACAAAGGAAGTGGGATGTGCCAGAGGAAGGTGCAGTAGAGAGTCCAGGGAGATAGAATCTCCCAGGGCTTAGGTCTCCTTGAAATTGTAGTTTCTTACCACAAGCCCACCACACCCTATTGTAAGACCTCATAGTTAATGGGAGTTTGACCTCCTCTCAATAAACCTAATAAGTTTGCAGTTTTTGCATTGGTGTGATAAATTTTCTCCACACCAGTGTGGATTCTCTGATGATGAGCCAGACGGCAACTCATTATGATTGTTTTTCCACACTGATTGACTTAAGTTTTCTTCCAAGTGGATTCTCTGATGCACACCAAGGCTGGAGCTCTGGTTGAATGTGTTTCTACACTGATTTCATTCATAAGGTTTCTCCCCAGTGTGGATTCTCTGTTGTAGAGCAAGATCAGATGTCACTTTGAATGTCTTTCCACATTGCTTTTGTAAAGGATTAAAATTTGGGGGGGGAAGGAGTTTGGACAAAAGTCAGGAGAGGTTTCTTAAACACAAAATGCTTAGTTTATTATTAGGAAATACAGATAGGAAATATAACAGAGGAAAGAGAAAAATCTGATAACAGCTTATGACTATATTTAAGATCCCAGTCCTAACTAAAGTTTTCTTTAAAAAACCCTAAATATAGGGGCAGCTGGGTAGCTCAGTGGAGTGAGAGTCAGGCCTAGAGACAGGAGGTCCTAGGTTCAAACCCGGCCTCAGCCACTTCCCAGCTGTGTGACCCTGGGCAAGTCACTTGACCCCCATTGCCCACCCTTACCAATCTTCCACCTATGAGACAATACACCGAAGTACAAGGGTTTAAAAAAAAAAGAATAAATTAAAAAACCCTAAATATATCTGTCTTTGAGGGAAGTATCTTTTGCCAGGCCAAGGCCCAGCCTAGTGTCCTACTCTCTATCTAATAATATGCCCACTATATATCTAGCTACCTACCAAAATTAATCAGCAATCAATAAGTCTGTTAAGGCTTCAATCCATTTCTCTTTATCTAACCATCAGATAGAAACTCACAGTTCCAGAGAGACCAAGTCACACACGCCTCTTCCAGGGGACCCAGAGAAAAAAAGCCCTTTCCAACTGCCTGCTGTTATGATGATAATAACAGATAGTTTGGAGAAGCAGATAAATGTGTCAGGGCCAAATATAGCTTTAAGTCAAGAGCCAGAGATTGACAG
The DNA here is from genome assembly GCF_016433145.1 of Gracilinanus agilis. NCBI lineage: Eukaryota > Metazoa > Chordata > Mammalia > Didelphimorphia > Didelphidae > Gracilinanus > Gracilinanus agilis. The sequence continues at coordinate 5,003,073 of NC_058132.1, forward strand.
GCTTCAGTGAGGAAAAGGAGGGGGCTAAACACTCCTGGCTCTCAAACCCCTCCCCCTCTAACTGCTTCTGCTTCAGTTGGTAATGAAGACAGGAATAGGATTCTTCTGGTAAGTTTCAGTTATGGCTGAAACCCCAATTGATGTTCCTTTTCTTAAATTTATATTCTTCACAAGTCAGTATGATGAATATATAGAAATTAGTTATCTAACAGTTGAGGACAGAGGAGATCTTCTTAAACTGGCAGCCAACAGGATTCAAACTAAATGTACAGACTGATTTGTGAGTATCTTCCCAAATAATTATCAGGCACAGATTTGAAGGTAAAGGTTATATTAAGTAATAACAAGGAAAACTAAAGAAGTTAATGAAGGTATTTGAATAAAGGAAAGGTGACCCTGAACTGTTAAATTGATGCCGCCCTTCCCCCTCCTCACTGGAGGGGATGAAGCACTTAACTAAAACTGGCTCTCTTTTGCTATTGATAAATATCTTACTCTCTAATCACTAAGTAATTATATAATTATATTAATGAAGAATAGTAATAACAAACAGGCTAACCCTATGAGTAGAAACCACTGGCTTATGCTACAATGGCCACCTCAGGTGAACCCTCAAGTCAGGAGTAGCAAGCAGAGTGTCTGCTCACATCCACTCCCACTAAATTAACTGACTCCAACCCTTCTCAACTGCCCCTCACCCAAAGTTCTCCAGGGGGGTCCCCTGAAATTCTGGGTGAGGTTCTCCCTGTACCTTTGCAGGGATTCCATGCTTTGCATCTGCACACAACAGTAAATTCCCCCTCTTCTAGTAGGAATTTCCACTGGAAATTCTTCAGGCTGAAGATATTGTAGCATTAATTACCCTGTGTACACTAACTTAAATGTTTTATTCCTAACTCCTTACCAGTCTTGCTATGCTATTGCTTATCTATTCTATCTACCCCTATCTAAGGAGGGAAAAAGGAAAGTATAATCTAGGGGGAAAAACAGGTTTTGGAATAACATACAAACATCCTAACACATGTAACAAATTATCACAGAAATTCCAAAACTGCAACAATCATAAGTTGCAAGCACTATCCCTATAGCGTGCAATGCAAACATCTTTGAAACACATCCAAAGCAAAAATGTAACAACCTACAGATCTTCTAAAACTTGCACCTAACTCATAACAAAAGAAATATGGTAAACTCTCTATGCAAAATGTCATAGAACTAAGTTTCCATGTTAGTACCTTACTGAAGCTGTTAGTGGTATTAATATTCCTAAATTCTAAATTGTTAGTATATTAATTTCATTTTGTTAGTCATTAATATATGCACACTATATACATGTTCTTATAGCTTATAGTGACTTTCCCTGACTAACTCTGTATTTCAAAGATCCCTAAAGCTATCTCTCCCTAAGATGTTAGTAATTCTATTCTATGGGTTAGTAATATAATACAGGCTATCCACAATGCCTACTTACAGATGGAAGTTCCCTTGATGTCTACCACATCAAAAAACAAACAATGGATCTTTTGATATGTTAGAGATCCTAGGACACCCTTCCCTTATATATGTAATACATATGTACATATAATACATATATACAGAAGAGACTCTCATTTATCTACATGAGGTCTATATCAAAAAGTCAACAATCAGTTTGTGTTGTGTCCAATGAACTAAAGTATGCTGATGAATGCACATACTTACCCTTACTGCAAGGATCTTCTGGCCCACTGGAGAACTATAATCCTCCTTGTTAGCCATATGTAGTGTGGCATGGAACTACCGTGTGATGTCTCATATGTACCATGTGTGTTTATACATGATATTGCTGCTCCACGGATTCCTTCCTTCCAGTCCTCTTCCTGCACAGTACTTAATAAAGATTACAACACTCTCGTGATTGTCCATTCCTTGGTACCGCCGCTGCTGTGACTTTCTACAGCTTCCAGCTTCTGTGTTCTTCGTTTCTTCCTCTGTACTGCATGCATACTTGTCTGCCGTCTATCGTCTTGTCTGATGGTTGGTTTGTCACCTTCTTAATCAGGAACCTTAGTTGCTGTGATGTAATTGTGTCAACTTTGTGTTGTTTTGTGTTGCCAAAAAAATTTTGCGGTTTTTTTCCCTTGCTTTTTTTTTTCCTTTTCAGAATTTCAAGCAGTTTATTCATTCTCATCATAACCGTCTGTTTGCTGTGGATCTGGCAGGGCATTCATTTCATTTTGCTCTATGTCAGGAGGTTTTTCATGATGTTCTTTAACAGGCTTTACATGAGTGATGTGGAACCACGGATCTCTATTCTCAACTTTCACACAAGTTGGGTTAGTCAATAGCACCTGGAAAGGCCCGACCCATTTAGGGTCTAGAACAGTTTTTATTGTAAAGTTCCTTATATAGACCACGTCTCCCGGTTTAAGCTGATGTAAGCTAAAGTCTAAAAGAACTCTCTGGGTTAACAAACCAAGTTTGTGTAATTCATCCAGTCTCTTCTTCAAAGCTTTTAGATATCTGTACAGCTGACACTCAGCTCCAATGTGTGATAAGAGAGCTGACTTCTGGGATGAACTATGCCATGGAGCGTGCCCATACAGGAGTTCATACGGTGACAATCGTGTGACACTACAGGGTTGATTTCTTAAATAAAAAAGAACAATGGGGAGTGCTTGTACCCATTTCAGATGGCTTTCAGAACACACTTTCCCAATGAGAGTTTTAATTCTCTTATTACAAATTTCAATTTGCCCTGAGGAAGAGGGGTGATAGACTGAATGTAAACTTTTCTTTATCCCCAAGGTCTTATAAATCTCATGCAAGATGTTCTGGGAAAAGTGTGATCCATGGTCCGAATCTATTCTAGCTGGTACAGAGAATCTCGGAACTATCTCCTTCAGAAGTGTCTTCACCACAAAGGCTGCGTTGTTTTTCTTTGCAGGGAACACTTCTGGCCATTGAGTCAACCTGTCTATGATGACTAGGGCATATTTCTATCCTTGACAATTGGGCACTGATATATAATCAATCTGCAAGCACTCAAGCGGGATATATGCCAATTGTCTGCCTCCTAGTCCCTTAATTCTGGGCATGCCCTGATTATATTGCAAGCAAACCTTGCATTTCTGGCATGTTCTAATTGCACAAGTGGGTATACCAGGAGCCATCCAGTGTCTTCGAATACCATCTACTAAGGATTGGGTCCCATAATGGCCTTTGGCATGCAATGCATTACATAGGGTATTATATAAAGATCTTGGAAGAATGGGTTTGTCCTCACTAGAAAACCATACACCTTTCACTAATTTGGCCCCTAGATTTTCTACCCAGTGCTTCACTTCCCTCGGGGAGTATGCCCGTTTTAGATCTGCTTCTTCCACCAAGGAGAAGTTCAGCACATGGACCAGGCTGAAAAGGGCTCCAAATTTTGTGGTTACGTCTGCCCTCCTGTTTCCTAATGAGACTTCATCCGTACCCTTTTGATGTGACCTGCAATGCATTACTGCCACTTCCTTAGGTAACTGGACAGCTTTCAGGAGTTGGTTTATAAGGCTCCCATAGGCTATCTCCTTCCCACCAGCTGTTATATATCCCCTATATTTCCAGATTTGGCCTGTACAATGTACTACATTAAATGCATATTTACTATCGGTCCAAACGTTCAAACTTTGACCTTGGCCAATTTCTAAAGCTCTGGTGAGACTCAGGATTTCAGCCGCTTGAGCACTCATGGACTTAGATAGAGCTGCATACCATAAAGTCTCATCTAGAGTTATTACAGCCGTGCCTGTATACCATTCTCCATCTACCACAAATGCAGAACCATCGGTAAACAAAGTGAGATCGGGAGAGACCAAAGGAATATCGGTCAGGTCATCTCTCGTCTTTTTTTTTTTCAAACATTTATTAATATTCATTTTTAACATGGTTACATGATTCATGCTCCTCCTTTCCCCTTCACTCCCCGCACTCCCCCCACCCATGGCCGATGCACATTTCCACTAGTTTTGTCATGTGTCCTTGATCAAGACCAATTTCCAAATTGTTGGTAGTTGCATTGGTGTGGTAGTTTCGAGTCCACACCCTCAATCATGTCCACCCCGACCC
>NC_058132.1:5012163-5025304 GCF_016433145.1 Gracilinanus agilis
GGTTTTCTTGGTCTGTCACTCTCTCATTGAGATATTTCATGTTTCCTTCTATTTTTTCAGTCTTTTGACTTTGTTTTATTTGTTCTTGTTGTCTTGAGAGATCATTAGCTTCTACTTGCTCAATTCTGGCCTTTAGGGATTGATTTTCAGCTATAATCTTTCGGTTTTCGGCTATGATCTTTTAATTTTCGGCTATAATCTTCTGGTTTTCGGCCATAATCTTCTGGTATTCCTTTTCAACCTGGTCATTTCTGGTGTTCAATTTGCTTATCAGTTCATTTGGTTTCTGAGCCTCACTTTCCAATTGCAAGATTCTACCTTTTAAACAGTTATTTTCTTGCCAGATCTCTTCCATTTTCCTCAAAATCTCAGTTTTGAACTCTTCCATAGCTTGTGAGGAGTTTTCCTTATTTGAGGAGGGTCCGGATGCTTGTTTGTTCTCCTCCTCTGTTTGCTCGGTTGTCTGGATTTTCTCTGTGTAAAAGTTGTCGAGTGTTAAAGTCTTCTTTTTCTTGTTGTTAATCTTTCTCTTCTGAACTTCCTGAGACTGGGTAGCCATCATTAGCCCAGCAGCTTCTCAGGTTTATCCTCGTGCTCAGGGTCTGTACGTGGTCAAGCCCCCTGGTGGACCCCCTTGCTTGATCATCTGCTGGAGGTTTCTTTACAAGTCTCAGGGCGCTGCTTCTACAGGCGTATACCCATCTGCACTGGTTCCCCACTCAGGGTTTCAGAGCTTTAGCTTGTGGCTGTGTCTGTGTCCACCCACGCCTCCACCCGTGCCTGTGCTCTGAGCCCACGCTCTGCGCCCTGAGCCTGCGCTCTGCGCCCTGCGTCCGCTCTTGGCACCCTGCTCCCGCACTCAAATTTTGTGTGCGTTCGTTAGCTTTTTGGGGTCCTAAATCTTGCTGCTCTCAGGAACAGGCCCCGGAGCTGCCAATGACTCGATGGGTGCCCCAAACTTGCTCTATTTCTTTTTAGCTGGCTTCGGCACTATAGGTGTTGTGTGTGGAGGGGGTGGGGGTGGGGTGGTTGCTCAGCCCGCGATTTAGTGAGAGCTGTTTCACCTCTTTATAGCATGGAAATGCCTCGATTCCACGTACCTTCCATGCTGCGCCCTGTTGTGGGGTTGCTCCGTTCATCTGGACTTGTTTTTATGTCCCCTTGAGGAGTTTTGTGTGTTTTGGTCAGGAGAGGTTAAGAGCTGCTTCTTACTCTGCCGCCATCTTAACCCGGAACCTGTAATTCATCTCTCGTCTTTTGAACCATGTCCAAGGTTTCTGCACAGTTATGGATGGGTTCCCCTTCTAAGGTAAGTCTGGCATTAGTGTAGCTGGGTTGATCTCCTTACAACGATGGAAAGTTAGGTTCTCATTGCCCAGCAACACAATTTGATAATGGGATAAGCGTTGGGAAGTAAACGCTTGCAGGTTGTTGTTTTTCAAGATGGTATCTATTTGATGAGGAGAGTACAGCATAATCCTACATCCCAAAACCAGATCTGAAGATTTTTTAACCATTAAGGCTGCAGCTGCAATTGCTCTCATACATGGTGGCATCCCCCTAGCCACAACATCTAACTGGGAGCTATAATAGGCTGTTGGTCTGAACTGATCCCCAAGAGTTTGCATCAACACTGCACTGGATATTCCCTTGTCCTCATGCACAAACAGGTGAAACCATTTTGCATGGTCAGGGATTCCAAGTGCAGGACTGGTCAACACCGCTGTTTTCAGTTTTTCTATAGCATGCTTGTGCTCCCGTGTCAATTTTAAAGGTTCTGAGACAGTGTTCCTAGTCAAGTCTGTTAGAGGTTTTGAGATCAGACTATAACCAGGTATCCACTGCCTACAGTAACCCATGATATCTAATATTGCACAGAGCTGCTTCTTGGTCTCAGGCATGCACAGCTTTTGTATATGTGCAACTCTCTTTTGGGAAATCCGTCTTATACCCTTTTCCAACATGAAGCCGAGGTATTCTATGCATGGTAACACCCACTGAATCTTACTTTTGGAAATTTTGTGTCCCCTTTTGCATAGCTCTTGCAACAGATATTTGCTGTCCCTTTGACAGACTCGAGCACTTGGTGACATTAGCAAAAGGTCATCCACATAATGTACTGGCTTGCTCTCAGTGAATATGATGGTTTCAAGATCTCTTTGCAGGATTTGACAAAAGATATTCACGCTTTCTGCGAATCCCTGTGGAATTCGCGTCCAGCAGAGTTGTTTTCCGTCCCAGGAAAATGCAAAAATCTTCTGACTGGACTCATGCAGAGGTACAATAAAATATGCACAGCACAGGTCCACGACCGTGAACCAGGCCGCATTACTTGGAATCTTGGCGATGATATTTGCCGGGCTAGGTACCACTGCATGTCCTTTCTTAACAAAATTATTCACTGCTCTTAGGTCCTGCACAAAACGCCATTGTGTCTTGCCATTTGGATCTTTCTTCAGTTTCTTAATGGGTAAAATTGGTGTGCTGTACTCGGAAATAGTGTAGACCAAAATGCCTTGTTCTAGGAGACTTTGGATAATGGGTCTGATACCCTCTGTGGCCTCTTTGCTCAACTTATACTGAGGGATTCTAGGTGGAGTACCCTCTTTCACCTTGATCTTAACTGGGGCGACAGATTTCAAAATTCCCACATCGGTTGAATGCTTAGCCCAAACTTCCTCTGGGATATCTTCCGGTATTTCAAAGATACTCCCTATGTGTTGTTCTTCCTCATCACCCTCCCCTTGCCCTAGGAATAGCAAGGGATGGTGCTTGAGTGACTGTTTGGATAAGTGTAGGAATATCTGTCCTGACCTATCACACTGGATAGTGGCACCTAATTTACAAAGAACATCTCTCCCCAGGAGATTGGATGGACAACCGGGTATCAACAAAAAAGAATGATCTAAAGTCATTGGGCTTATTTTCACCATCTTAGATCTTAGCTTGGGCACCAACTCCATTTGCCCAGTGGCTCCTTTTACTCTCACAGACCCCATTAGTGCACAATTTTCTGGTTCTGATGTCAACACAGATCGGGTTGCTCCAGTATCAATAAGAGCAGGATAGATTTGATCTCCTATTGTCACCATAACCAAAGGTTCCCTGTCTTTAGCTGTCTGATCAACAGGTACCAAAGGTGTTTCTATCTCAATGCCCCCTAAATCCCATTGATCTTGTTCTAGGACTTCTGTCTGTGCTGGCTCAGGATTCTGTGAGTGTAATGATGGTAAGTCTCCTTCAAAAATGGCTTGCTGGACTGCCAATGCCTGAATTGGCATCCCTGGACTGTTCATGGGCCTATCAGTGTCAAAATGTATCTCAGTTTTCCTAGACCATGAGTAAGGTAGAGTGTCCCTCTCTTCACTGAACATGCTTTGCTGGACTTTAGCAAAGTTACATTCAGGAGAGGTATTCCTCTACATTAAAGGAAATTCTACAGAATTGGGAATGTGCTTTTGGTTCATGACTACATCCCAATCCTGTAAATCTATGCTTTCTTCTTGTATTTGCTCTCTAGACTCCATGTCAGTAACAGGAAACTTAACTCTAGATGTATTTTGCATAGGAAACAAAGTCAGTGTTGTAGATTCTTCCTTTGTCCCTATTGATGCCATTATGTTCCTCTCTTGGCTACTGACATTTATGGAACTGAATTCCTTTAAATGCATTAACTCAGAAGCTACTCCAAAGGCAGCTCTCTTTGGAGTATCACAGGCTTGAAAGTGTGCTACATCATCCTGCACTTGACTCTGAAGTAGGCTTGGTACAAATTCTCTAGCTCCAGGATTTAGCTTTAAAATTCCTCTAGTATTGTAGCTACTAGAGTTTTCACTTTCCCTTCCAACTTCCCTAGTTGGTGATAGAGAAGAGATAGTGCCTGTGTCTGAGAATTCAGCACTTTCCTTCTCAATGGTCTGCAGAAGCCCATCTCCCTTATTGACACTGTCCATTTCTAAGAGATCCCCATTAGAACAGCTGTCTATGTTCATTGCCCTTGCTGTTTGGCTTTGCTGTACATGTAAATGATCCACAATCTTACTACAGAATGGTTCTGTCCCCCCATAGTGAGAATCAAAGAATGCTACCCTCTTCAAGCTTTTATCAAGAACTTGTGCAGATGTGCCTGGTTTTCTGTCAGTGTACCCCATATCACTGTTTCCTTTCTCATAAATTCTCTCCTTAATTTCTATTATATCCTCCTCCATTTGCAACTCCTCCTCAGACATATCTTTGTAACTTTGTGTTACCTCCTCCAACCAATAATTCATATCTTCTGCACCCATTTTGTTCTTCTCACATTCCTTTGCTACATCATTATCACTGCCTTCCTCTTTTCTTGCAACAACTGCTTTCTCTAAGGCTGCTTCCTCGGTTGATAATGTACGAGGTCTAGCACCTTGTGACAGGTATTCTTCCATTTTTGACAAGCTTGGGGACCTACTAAACTTGGCACAGTCATGGTCACAACATCTGGCCTTAACCTTATCACTGTATCTATTATTGTTGTTCCTGTTGTTATTATTGTTGGTGTTATTATTGTATCTGGAATTGTAGTATGTATTCCTCCTGTTGTTATTGTTATTATTCCTGGTTCCAAAGTTAATCTGGGACTTATATCTACAATCCCTTACCATGTGGCCAATTTTTGAACAAAGGAAACATCTCTTAATTTTGTTGTTAGCCCTGCCACTAGATTGTCTAGGCCTGCTTTGGCTCCTGATTGGTGGACATCAAAGCCATATTTTTTATTTCTTCCACCTCCCTGGCCTTCTGAGCTTCCCTCAATTGCTTTTTAAGCTCAGCAATCTCCCGATCTTTTTCAGAGTTTCTAGATGTTTTAGAGTCACTATCCTTTGAGTCATGGACATAAGCTGCTGTCTTTCTCAATTCCTCAATGGGCATGGTCTCCCATTGTGGGCAATGCAGTCTAAAATATGTTTGAATGTAATTTTGACTCCCTTTCACAAATTGCCTCCTGATATGCTGAATGTTCTCTTTAGCAGTCATGTCCCTAAACCCTAGGATAGTTTCTCCAGCTTCCAGCAGTCTGTCTAGGTATAAGCTTGGATGTTCCTCCTCCCCCTGCTTTAACTTTTCAAATGAGCCCCATGCATTTGATCGTTTGGCATGGAGTCTCATCGCCTCTGCCAAGTTCTCCCTGCATCTCCTAAGATATGTCATGTTTGCATGAGATGACAGCTCTAGATTTTGATGTTACTCGGGCCATGATGCTAGGTTGGGATTGTTCCTTGTTTCTGCAAGAAATTTAGCTTTTTCACTTCGGGTAAATAGCTCTGTTAAAAGGAGTTCCACATCTTCAAAATTAGGATTATACAGCCTGACTGCCAGTTTGAATTCTTTTATCACCTTATGTGGATTTACAAAGAACTGGGGGAACCTCCTTTTTAAAATCTCTAGATCCCCTCCAGTAAATGGTTTATAGCCTTTAACATGTATAATCCCAGCATCCGGTTGTACTATTGTTCTGTCTGTAATAGGAAGTATTGTTACAGGAGCTGCCTCTGTCCCTGCAACTTCTTGCTTTTCTGGGTTGTCCTTTTTAATCTCTTGTTGTTTTTCACCCCCTTTCTTAGTTGTGACCATGCTTTCTATAATTTCCAGCTGCATAATTGTCCTAGCATCAAGTTCTTTCCCTTCCCTTATTTGTTTGTTAATTTCTATTAGTGTTTTCATATACTCCAACATCTTTTACATAGCCGGGTCAGTTACTTCAGTGTTTCCAAAGGTAAAAGCCAGTATCTTTCTTAAAACCATTAGGGCCCCATAGCCAGTGACAGTCATGGCTATGCCTGTTGGTACATAAGCCAATGCCTCTCCAACTGAAATTGTTAGCCACAGATAAGTGTCATAAAATTCTATTATTGACCTAAAAAATTGGGGAACAGTGACAAACCAAAATGTAGCACAGGTTTGCCAAATCCCATAAATTAAAACAGCAGAGCACCCCAAGGTAACAATTGCTCTATGTAACAGGTTGGCCATCTTATCTCTTCTCCACTAGGTCCTATAGTACAAATCCTAGGCTGGCTGGCCAAAACTTATGATGATAATAACAGATAGTTTGGAGAATCAGATAAATGTGTCAGGGCCAAATAGAGCTTTAAGTCAAGACCAGAGATTGACAGGCTTCAGTGAGGAAAAGGAGGGGGCTAGACACTCCTGGCTCTCAAACCCCTCCCCCTCTAACTGCTTCTGCTTCAGTTGGTAATGAAGACAGGAATAAGATTCTTCTGGTAAGTTTCAGTTATGGCTGAAACCCCAATTGATGTTCCTTTTCTTAAATTTATATTCTTCACAAGTCAGTATGATGAATATATAGAAATTAGTTATCTAACAGTTGAGGACAGAGGAGATCTTCTTAAACTGGCAGCCAACAGGATTCAAACTAAATGTACAGACTGATTTGTGAGTGTCTTCCCAAATAATTATCAGGCACAGATTTGAAGGTAAAGGTTATATTAAGTAATAACGAGGAAAACTAAAGAAGTTAATGAAGGTATTTGAATAAAGGAAAGGTGACCCTGAACTGTTAAATTGATGCCGCCCTTCCCCCTCCTCACTGGAGGGGATGAAGCACTTAACTAAAACTGGCTCTCTTGCTATTGATAAATATCCTTACTCTCTAATTCCTAAGTAATTATATAATTATATTAATGAAGAATAGTAATAACAAACAGGCTAACCCTATGAGTAGAAACCACTGGCTTATGCTACAATGGCCACCTCAGGTGAACCCTCAAGTCAGGAGTAGCAAGCAGAGTGTCTGCTCACATCCACTCCCACTAAATTAACTGACTCCAACCCTTCTCAACTGCCCCTCACCCAAAGTTCTCCAGGGGGGGTCCCCTGGAATTCTGGGTGAGGCTATCCCTATACCTTTGCAGGGATTCCATGCTTTGCATCTCCACACAACACTGCAACTTACCAATCACACTAGGCCAGAACCTTCTAACTGTCACCAAATGGCAAACTACACAGCAGTGGGTCTCTTACTAAGAAATCTTATTGTTCCTTTGCCTCTTAAATTGAAAAAAGGGAGAAATCACTAAAAACTCTGTTAACACTTGCATTCATAAAGTTTCTCCCCAGTGTGGATTCTCTGATATACAAGACTAGAGCTATGACTGAATGTCTGTCCACACTGATTGCATTCATAAGGTTTCTCCTCAGTATGGATTCTCTGATGATAAGCAAGACTGGAGCTCCAACTGAATGTCTTTCCGCACTGATTGCATTCATAAGGTTTCTCCCCAGTATGGATTCTCTGATGTACAGCAAGATTGGAGCTCTCTCTGAAAGTTTTTCCACACTGATTGCATTCATAAGGTTTCTCCCCAGTGTGGATTCTCTGATGTACAGCAAGATTGGAGCTCCAACTGAATGTCTTTCCACACTGATTGCACTCATAAGGTTTCTCCCCACTGTGGATTCTCTGATGTGCAGCAAGACTCGAGCTCCGACTGAATGTCTCTCCACAGTGATTGCATTCATAAGGTTTTTCCCCAGTGTGGATTCTCTGATGTGCAGCAAGATTGGAGCTCTGACTGAATGTCTCTCCACAATGATTGCATTCATAAGGTTTCTCCCCAGTGTGGATTCTCTGATGTACAGCAAGATTGGAGCTCCGGCTGAATATCTTTCCACACTGATTGCATTCATATGGTTTCTCTCCAGTGTGGATTCTTTGATGTACAGAAAGAATGGAGCTGTGCCTGAATGTCTTTCCACAATAATTACATTCATAAGGTTTCTCCCCAGTGTAGATTCTCTGATGTACAGTAAGACTGGATCTCTGACTGAATTTCTTTCCATGGTGATTATATTCATAAGGTTTCTCCGCAGTGTGGATTCTCGGATGTAAAAGACTGGCCCTGTGCATAAAAGTCTTTCCACACTGATTACGTTCATTAGAGTTTTCCTCAGTGCATATTCTTTGATGTTCAATAAGGGATGAATTTTGAGATTCAACACCATATTCTCTCCAAGCTAAGCTACTGGGACCATCATTCACAGATCTTTGTTGGCCCATTTCTTCCACAGAGAGGCTCACTTCTTTTTGAGTTATCTTCATTTCTGGACTGATCTCTCCTTCTAAAAGAAATAAATAAGTATAACATACATACATAGCTACATATAGACATATATATTTCCTTTATTCCACTGTCAGAACATGAACTACTTTATATCCTCTTTCCTCAAGTATAATTTAAATGGGTACAATCCATCATTTGAACATGCCATTATCTCAAATCTAAAGACCAATTTAATTAACAAAGAGTCTCCCATAGCATTACATTGGCTTTTAGAGATTTTGGCAAGACTGGCATTATTATATTCTTGTCTCAGAGTGTGAGCCCAGAATGGCTGGCTGAGTGACTTGACCCAAATCCTAGCAGCTCAGACCAAATCTTGAGACTCCGCATGGTCTCTCCATAGTAGTATACAATTCACTTTCAATTTTCCCTTTTTACTTTCGTTTTCATTGCTTATACATTCAATCCTTTCTTCATAGGTATGATACCACTGTGTGCATATATACTAAATATTCCTATTATTTCATGATCTAGGTCATCCTTAAGCATTACATAATTTCCTTCATGATTGCTTTTGAACTTTTTTTTGTTGTTGCAGGATTTCAGATCAAATAAAGAAAATCAACACTGGTTTTTTTTTGCATTTACACAAGACATGAAAGATTTTGTTCTCTTCCCTACTTCTTGAGAGTAGCCTTTGCTTTCTTTGAGTGCCTCTTTTCCCTACAATAAAATCCTTCTCCTGAATATAATTTAAATAAAGACATGGCACTTTTCATGTTTCAAAATATACCTCATGTATTAACTTGAGTTCATCATCCTTTTGTAAGGAAATAAGATACATGCTTCATTATTAGTCCTTTTGTGCCATTCCCATTTAGTTGTTCACAAATCCCTTGCAGATTTGTGGTAATGCTCCAAGGACTTGGGCTAAAAATTAGTTATTAGCACTTTAAGAATTAATGGCCCAATTTTGTTGGAACAATATTTTCCCTCTTGGGTAACAAGCATTTCAAAGAAACTTTTTTTTCTGCAGTGATTCCAAATGATCCTAGCCAGGAATATGATGCTTTTGGGGTACATGACAACCTCAAACTCTGACTGCTTCTGACTGAGTGTAACACATTCTTTTAGTTTCTCAAATTGACATCGAATTACTTCCAAACTTCCAGGAAGGTTGGCCATTCATGCTCACAGGCAAGCACAGACTTTCACTAGTTGTCTCTCCACTTAAGGAGTTGTCCCATTCCTGGTTTACCCTGTAATTGCAACTCATGAACTTTATAATCATGAGATCAAGACACTACTTGACTTTGCATTATTCTTGCAGCTCAGATAGCAGGCTCTTTGCACACCCAGGTCACTAGACATGCAGAGGAGAGGCCCTTATGAAACCCTCATTGACCACAAGCTTTTATATAAAAAAGCCCTAAATTGGCCACTCACTGCAATGCTTTGGGTGTTTTCTGATCTGAACTTATTCTACACTTAAGTTCTTGTTCTTCTGGCTGGAAGCTCCTTAAAGGCTTTGCTCTGCAATTTCAATCCAAAGGCACAAGGCTCCAAGTCGAAGTCGAAAAGCCCCAAGGAACCATCCTCCAAAGAATTCCAAAGGAGAAGATCCAAGAAGCAGAGACTCCAAAGAACTCCAAAGGAGAAGTCTACTGGACAGGAAGTTCAGGAGTTTTTATAGCCCTTTTTCCATGTCCCTTCATGTCCCTTCCCCCCTTTATAGTAACCAATCATGGTCTTTTAATTTGCCTAGCTCTGAGGGGTGGGAGCAGTGGCCTCTGGAGTTGTTAAGCACTCTAGCAAATAACTTGTGAACTCTCATACTTAGTGACTGGTCAGGTACTGAGCTAAGGTACTTAACTATTTTATGCTGATTAATAGACAAAAATAGTTTGATTCACTCTTCACATGCCTCACTCACCTAGAGAACAGTTTCTCAGGTATTTTTCCTCTAGCATCCATGGAGCTTCCCTTTGCTCAAAATAAGAGATCACATCTTCTCTGGAAACTGCAAGCCCTGGGCATGGGGAATTAGTTAGGGAGGAGGATGGAAAGAAACATATTTAGGGAAAGGCACATGAATCCAGTCACTCCATAAGAGAATCCCTCCATGGGGTTAGCACATGAGTCTTCACCCCATAGCATTTGTAGTGCAAGGAACCCAGGATAGGATGTGCCATGTTTTCCTGCTGTGGGATGCATAATGAACAGCAGCCAAATCCTCTGCCCACTGATGTAAAGTTGAAAAGACCTTGTACCCCTTTAAAACTACATTACCCAAACTCCCTTTCACCATACCCATAATTCCTTAATCCTTTTCCTATTGGTTGTGGGTTTCATGGGCGGTTTCTGATATGGTTGTTGTGGGTGTGGTGATGGGGCTTTTTGGAGAGGAGGCAGCATGGTAAGGGTGAGTTGGGACTCTTCCCCTGCGCTTTTAATAAAATCCTTATAAATATCATACTTCGGAGGCATTGAATATTAATTTTAAAACTTACACTGCCCACTCCCCACCCTGTTGAGTTCCATTCTGGCAGAAACTCCTAAGCACAAGCTAAGTAAAAGAGTTATTGTTCTGGATCAATCTAAAGCCCCAGACAAAGGGACTTTGAGGTATTAGCTCTTGTCCCATTGCCCAACTGCATCTCACTCCCCCAAACTTATATAAACCTTGTGTACTTTTCAATTGGGGAGTTTCTCCCTCTTCTATTGGGTGACTCAAAAAATCCTCATTGGTCACAATTCTCAGGAAGTCCGTTGTTCCTGACAATGACAGAGGAATGTAATCAGGATGTTTACAAGGACTCCTGAAGAATAGTTTCCACAGCATTTATTTTTGGAGAGAGAAGAAGGGATTAGATAATGAAACCAATTTGGAATTAGAAAATTTGGTTGTAGTGCATTTCTGGATTGGCTGATTCCAGAGTTTCTCATTATAACAAAATGAGAGACAGTTAGAAGGCAGTGGATAGAGACCTGAGGTTACAGTCAAGAAGGTCTCAGTTCAAATCTGGCCACAGAATTTTGGGAAGATGGAGGTGTAGAAGCAGCAAGGCTCCAGACCTCCCTAAAGCCCTTCACCACCAATTAAGGACAAAGAGCTCCGAGGGAATAGAAAACCAAATATAACAACACAACAGAGCTGGGGGATCCTCTAGCTGAACCCAACTTAAAAGGTAAATGGAAAAAAAAAGAAAAAAAAATCTTGAATTCTTGGAACTCTTTAGTGGGAGGGGAAAGAAAGGAGGAAGATCCCAGATTCCCTCCTCCACTTAGTGCTGAGTCTCCAGCAGATCCTGGAATCTGTGGGTAGGCTGGGGCACAAGTTGGAGGGAGTGCCTTGCTGGTACAGCTGTGCCACACTCAAGGCTTTGATCACAGACAGCAGGGAAGCTGCTGGGGGAGAAACCCAGAGAGGGTGAACATATCCTCCATCTTGTGCTGCCCCCCCCCCTTTCTCTTGAGGTTTAACCTCAGGGCACTCTGGAGCCCTGTAAATGAACCATACCCCGGCTTAATCCTATCAATATAGCAGACAAGAAACCTTCAGAGGGCAGGGAAACTCCATCTCCCCTCCCTCACAGACTACAAGGAAAGTAGCCGAATTCACTTCTTTAGCTTTTACCACCAGCTGGGGAAAATCTGACCTCAGGTTCCACTAACATAATTAATCAACAAAACAGAGAACAAGCCTTCCCAGGGCTGAATAGCCCATACCCACAGATAAAAAATATGAGGATCAAGATTACAGCCAATTACAGGGGAGAAAGAAGGAAAAAACATGAGTAAATAACAGAAAAAGAAAAAAGAAACCATAATCGACAGCTTCTACCCAGAAATTGAACAAAGAGTAAATGGATCAGAAGAAGATAAAGGAACACCAAGTAAAAACATAGAAACTTCACTGAAATGGACACAGGCTTTGGAAGAACTTAAAATTCAATTAACTCAAGAACTCAAAATTCAAATAACTCAAGATCTCAGAAAACAATCAACAAAGGCTGAAGACAATTGGGAAAAGGAAATACATGATCTAAAACAAGAAAATAATGTTTTAAAAGCTCAAATTGACCAACTGAAAAATGAAGCAAAGAAGGTGAAAGATGATCTACAAAGAAAAGCAGTTCAGAAGGAGAAGGGTGAGCAAAAAGCCAGGGATGAAATTGAGTCTTTAAAAATTAGAATTCAACAACTAGAAGCAAATGACTTCACAAGGCCGCAAGAATATATAAAACAAAATTTAAAAACTGAAAAATTTGAGGAAAATATGAACCACTTCATTGACAAAACCCCAGATCTGGAAAACAGATCTTGAAGAGACAACTTAAGAATTATCGCTTTGCCTGAACATCATGACAAAAGGAAAAGTTTGACATAATCCTACAGGAAATTATACAAGAGAACTGTCCTGACATTCTCAAACAAGGGGGAAAAGTGGAAATAGAAAGAATCTACAGATCACCTCCTATATTTAATCCACAACTAAAACTTCCAAATATATTATAGCCAAATTGAAAAACTACCAGACCAAGGAAAAAATATTACAAGCTGCTAAGAAGTCATTCAGATACCAGGAGCCACAGTTAGGATAACACAGGATCTGGCTGCATCTACATTGAAGGGCAGGAAGGCATGGAATACAATATTCCGGAAAGCAAGAGAGCTAGGTCTACAACCAAGAATTAACTATCCAGCAAAACTGATTATATTCTTGCAGGGGAAAGTATGGTCATTCAACAAAATTGAATACTTCCAAGCATTCATAACGAAAAAACCAGACTTAATCAGAGAGTTTGCTGTTCAAACACAGAACTCGAGAGAGAATCACCATAAGGTAATTAAGAGAGTGAGTGAGAAAACAAAACAAAAGAGCAACAACAAAAAACCTTTTCTTTAAGGGACCCAATAAGCTCAATTGACTTATATCCCTATAAGAAAAGATGATATTGGCAACAGGGTAGATAGAAGAAGTATAATTAGAGGGAACAGGGACAAACTGTATAGGATGAAATGTTAAGGTATATGTATGTATGTATGTATGTATATATATATATATATATATATATATAAAT
>NC_058132.1:5040243-5062577 GCF_016433145.1 Gracilinanus agilis
TGCCCTCCGCGGCTCCCTCCCTCCTTCCTTCCGCCGCGAGCTGCGCCCTCTACCTCCGGGTCCTCCCCACTTTGGGCCTCTCCTCTGACCGGCGCTCCTTTCCCCGCCTTCCCGGATCCACGAAATCCCCAACTAATGAGCCATTCTCTGAGCTGAGGGAGCCGCAGGTCCGCGGCAGCCCAGATCTGGGGATGGGAGGGAGGAGCTAAGGACCGCGCGCTCCCGACTTCCTGCTTCCCAGAGGCCTCTGCGCGGCCGCTGGTTGGTGGGCTGGACGGCTCCGCCCTTTGCGTCCCCCCTCTCTTGCCTGCGAGCAGTCAGAGGGGCTGCTCCGGAACCTGAACGAGGAAGGGAATCCCCGGCCTGAGCCTGTCTGCAGCCCTCTAGGACGTGCCCAGGTTTCTGACATGGTCAGGGAGGGAAATGCTGCAGCCTCAGCCTGCACTGCCTGCCGCCCCGCCCCCGCGCGTGGGATGAGTCCGCACTCCGGCTCCCCCCTCCCCCCTTCAGGCAGGCAAAGTGGAGGAAATAAATGGAGAAGATCCGAGAAAAAGGGAACCCCGCCCCCTCCCGCTCTGGCACCCAGCTGACCCTGTCACCGCTGGAAAGCCTGTTAGGGAAGGAGAGAAGCAGAGAAAGATACAGACAGAGACAAGAGACAGAAGCAGATCCAGATATTAAACTATACTATAAAGCAGCGGCCATCAAAACGGTATGTACTGGCTAAGAGACAGAAGGGAGGATCAGTGGAATAGACTCGGGGTAAGTGACGTCAGCAAGACAGTGTATGATCAACCCAAAGAGCCCAGCTTTTGGGACAAAAATCCGCTATTTGACAAAAACTGCTGGGAAAATTGGAAAACAATATGGGAGAGATTAGGTTTAGCTCAACATCTCACACCCTACACCAAGATAAATTCAGAATGGGTGAATGACTTGAATATAAAGAGGGAAACTATAAATAAGTGAACACAGAATAGTATACCTGTCAGATCTCTGGGAAAGGAAAGATTTTAAAACCAAGCAAGAGGTAGAAAACATGACAAAATGTAAAATAAATAATTTTGATTATATTAAATTAAAAAGTTTTTGTGCAAACAAAAACAGTTCAACCAAAATCAGAAGGGAAACAACAAATTGGGAAGAAATCTTTATAACAAAAAACTGACGGGTCTAATTACTCAAATATACAAGGAGTTAAATCAATTGTATAAAAAAAAAATCAAGCCATTCCCCATTTGATAAATGGGCAAGGAAAATGAATAGGCAATTTTCCAATAAAGAAATCAAAAGTATCCATAAGCACATGAGAAAATGTTCTAAATCTCTAATAATTAGAGAAATGCAAATCAAAACAACTCTGAGGTACCACCTCACACCTAGCAGATTGGCTAAAATGATAGCAGGGGAGAATAATGAATGTTGGAGGGGATGTGGCAAAATTGGGACATTAATACACTGCTGGTGGAGTTGTGAACTGATCCAACCATTCTGGATGGCGATTTGGAATTATGCCCAAAGAGGGCTAAAAGAATGCCTGCCCTTTGATCCAGCCATAGCATTGTTGGGTTTGTACCCTAGAGATCATAGATGAAAAGACTTGTACAAAAATATTTATAGCCGCACTCTTTGTGGTGGCAAAAAAACCTGGAAAACCAGGGTATACCCTTCAATTGGGGAATGGTTAAACAAATTGTGGTATATGCTGGTGATGGAATACTATTGTGCTCAAAGGAATAATAAACTCGAGGAATTCCATGTGAACTGGAAAGACCTCCAGGAACTGACGCAGAGTGAAAGGAGCAGAGCCAGAAGAACGTTGTACATGGAGACAGACACACTGTGTGTGGCACAATAGAATATAATGGACTTTTCTACCAGGAGCCATGCAATGATCCAGGACAATTCTGAGGGATTTATGAAAAAGAACACTACCCACATTCAGAGGAAGAACTACAGGAGTGGAAACACAGAAGAAAAACAACAGCTTGAACACATGAGTTCATGCAGACATGGTTGGGGATGTAGACTCGAAATGACCACACCAATGGGACTATCAATGATATGTAAATAAGTCTTGATTGGTGACACATGTTAAAACCAGTGGAAATGGCTGTTGACTTTGGGGTGGGTTGAAGGGGAGTGTGAAGGGGAAAGTAAAAACATGAATCATGTAACCATGGAAAATTTTTCTAAAAAAATAAAATATTTAAATCACAAAAAAAGATTTTTTAATAATTAAAAAAAACCAAAACATTTCCCTTTTGCCTTAATTCATTGTACTGTTTTCCTCCACTTCTTATTGTTGTTCCTCTACAACCCAAAGGACCCACAATAAAGTAATTGGATTTCCCTGGTTAGTTAGAAGGGCAGTTAGCCCCAACTGCCATTTACCCAGTTCTGTGTTTTCTGTCGTTACTCATTCACCAAGTTCAGTCTTACCCTCGTGGGAGTGGGTGTGATCCCCTTGTGTTTGTTATTGTCTGGCTGTTGTTCACACTCTCCCCAGTAGTCCCCTACCTCCCTTTTTATTTATGTCATTTGGCACACCCATGAGGTGGGTTGAGAAGGGAGACAGGAAGTGAGCCCTTGGACACTTAGAGCTACAGTGGAAACAACTCTGAGGGGAACATTCTGTTGAGAGGGATAGTGATTGTCTGGGAACTGACAAGGGGTTAGAGAATCTAACTTATTCTTTGTGGAAGAGTGAGCAAACTGGTATGATTGTTATTGGTATGAAACAGGGCTGGAAAGATAGGTTGGCAGGAGGTCAAGGCAGACCTTCAACTGAAGGGAATCTGGGGAGGAGAATCTTCAAAGGCTCCACAGGGGTGACCTAAGCCAACCTGTAACATAATCTTCTTAGCTCTGCTAAGCTTTTAATGAGGAAGAAGAGAAATAAGAAAAAGGAATTCCCCAACCCAATGAGACCTTCATCTGGTCCTTCCTAGGCCTTCTATCAAAATGACAATGGGCTACTCCAAAAAGCAGCGGTCCTTTCAATGTCAGGCATTATTAAAATGAGAAGAAAGAAGCTCAAAGTAAAGTGACTTGAGCCTTTTCCTGTACAACTCACTGACAGACTAACAGTGGAAAGTTTAGAAGAACATATTAGTCACCTCTGGGAAGGACATGGAGTCAGGTAAAAAGTCATTCCTTAAATGAATGCTGCCAACATGTACAATCTGAGTGATTGGTCCATAGTCCTAGGTTGCCACTCCATTTCAAGAAGGGAACTAGTTCTTGTGATTATAAAATAGGCCTGAAGGAGCATAAGTAATGCCTGGTGTATATATATACCTTCTTTCTGAAATGGAACATAGAAAAAAGAGGGTGCTTGAGACAATGAGACAGCCTTTCTCTCTTGGAAGTTTCCTGGAGACAAGGAGTGGATGCAGCATAATCAAGAACCTCAGCCTTCAGCACCAGGCCCTTTCTGATGATCTGATTCTGGAGCAACTGTGTGCTGGGCAGCCATTGTACTAAATGCTAAGAATACAAATTAGAAAAAGAAATAGTGTTCCTGTCCTCAAAGAGCTCACAATTGAATGGAAGAAAACAATATAGAAAAGGAAATAGAAAAGGGTAGGGGCACGAACTCACTGACAAATAGACTAATCAGTGGAAAGATTAGAAGAACATATTAGTCACCTCTGGGCAATATTCTCCTTGATCTGCTCCTTTAACTCTGCATCAATTCCTGGAAGCCATTCCAGTTCACATGGAATTCCTCCATTTCATTATTCGTTTGAGCACAATAATATTCCATCACCAATAGACACCATAATTTGTTCAGCCATTCCCCAATCGAAGGACATTCCCTCATTTTCCAATTTTTTGCCACCACAAAGAGTACAGCTATAAATATTTTTGTACAAGTCTTTTTCTTATTATCTCTTTTGGGTATAAACCAAGCAGTGCTGTGGCTGAATCAAAAGGTAGATAGTCTTTTAAAGCCCTTTGGGCATAGTTCCAAATTGACATCCAGAATGGTTGGATCAGTTCACAACTCCATCAGCAATGAATTAATGTCCCAATTTTGTCACACCCCTTCCAACATTCACCACTTTCCTTTGCTGTCATGTTAGCTAATCTGCTAGGTGTGAGGTGGTACCTCAGAGTTGTTTTATTTTGCATTTCTCTGTAAGATATTTAGAACACTTTTTCATGTGTTTGTTGACAGTTTTGATTTCTTTATCTGAAAATTGCCTATTCATGACCAGTTTATCAATTGGTAAATGGCTTGAGTTTTTGCATAATTGATTTAGCTCCTCATATATTTGAATAATTAGACCTTTGTCAAAGTTTTTTATTATACAGATTTTTCCCCAATTTGTTGCTTCCCTCCTAATTTTGCTAGTATTGGTTTTGTTTCTACAAAACCTTTTTAGTTTAATGTAATCAAAATTATTTATTTTAAAACATTTTGTAATTTTTTCTAACTCTTACTTGGGTTTAAAAGCTTTCTTTTCCCAGAGATCAGACAACTATACTATTCTGTGCTCACCGATATGGAAATAATCAGCAACTTTAGCAAAGTTGCAGGATTCAAAATAAATGAACATAAATAATCAGCATTTCTCTCTCTATATATATATATATTTCCAACACATCTCAGCAGCAAAAGTTAGAGAGAGAAATTCCATTTAAAATCACCCTAGACAGACTTATGAGAAAGAAAACTAGCCACATTCAGAGGAAGAACTGTCAGAGGGGAAACACAGAAGAAAAACAACTGCTTGAACACATGGCCTTATGGGGATGTAGACACCAAATGATAACTCTAGTCAAACTATCAATAATGAAAATTAAAATTAAAGAAATAAAAAAATACAATAACACTAGACAATATAAAATAGTTAGGAATCTATCTGTGAAGACAAACACAGGAATTATATGAACACAACTAGGAAATGCTATCCACACAATTAAAACTAGATCTAAACAACTGGAAAAACATTGATTTTTTTTTTATAACATCTCCTCATGTTATCTATTCTTTTCCTGATAAATTCTTCTCTTATCAATAGATTGATCTGAAAATTAAAACTATTCTATCCTTCCACTTTAATGTGCTTATGGCATCACACTTTAGGTCTCAGTCATATAGACATTTGGAACTAATCTCAGTACAGCTTATGACATACTAGAGTGAATTTTCTTATTTTGAGCAAGGTGAGAGCTCTGTGTGAAAGTCTATGCATTTTCTGATAGAGAGCAAGACTGCAGCTCCATGTGAATGTCTTTCCACATTGTTAGCATTTATAAGGCTTCTCCCCAGTGTGGATTCTCTGATGTACAAGACTGGAGCACACTATGAATGTCTTTTAACTGATTATATAAGGTTTCTCATTCATGTGGATTCTCTGATGTATAGTGTTAGATTATAACTCCATATATAATATTGTTTAAGTTTATTAATAATCACTTGAAGTAGAAGAACAAAAATAACACTGAGTAAAAGTCCGGTGAGTGAAATTCTCCTGACTAGCACTCACCCCACCTCCACAAACTGTGTTCCCAGAAAAGAGCAAGAGAGAGGAGCTACACAAAAATATATCCTCCCTACCTTAGCACATGTGAGAAGGAACATGGGAAGATGGGAAAGAGAGTTATGAGGAGCAAAATTCTAATTATACAATAGCAAGACTAGAGCTCTCACTGAATATCATTCCATATGGACTATGTAATTTTGGAAAAAAAGGAGAGGATAGGGAAAAGAAGAAAAGGAAGCTTAGCCTGGGGTCCCCCACCTGCATGGGCAGGGAAAGTGACCTGGATTTTCTTATAGGTAGGCTAGGGAGTTAAATTAAATCAAGCCACACTCCAGGGATAGTTAGGTAGATTTATTTAGGTTTTAGGAAAAGAAAGGCTTAGGAAAGTCAGGGAAACTTTGATCTCCAGCAGCTAGCAGGGACCAAAGCTCTCCCCCTAGGTTCGGGGAAAATGGTGCCAAAACCCATGCTTCTCTGCCCTTTTATTCTCCCTCTAACACCTTCCACAAAGGAAGTGGGATGTGGCAGAGGTAGGTGCAGTAGAAAATCCTGGGAGATGAAGTCTCCCAGGGCTTAGGACCACTTCAAAATGTAGTTTCTTACCACAAGCCCACCACACCTTACTGTAAGATCCCATAGTTAATGGGAGTTTGCCTCCTCTCAATGAACCTAAGTAGCTTGGAGTTTTTGTATTGGTATGATAAATTCTCTCCACACCAGTGTGGATTCTCTGATGATAAGCAACACTGGAACTTATTGTGATTGTTTTTCCACATTGATTGACTTAAGTTCTCTTCCCAGTGGATTCTCTGATGTGCAGCAAGACTAGAGCTCTGGTTGAATGTATTTCACACTGCATCCATAAAGTTTCTCCCCAGTGTGGATTCTCTGATGTAAAGCAAGATCAGATCTCACTTTGAATGACTTTCCACATTGTTTTTGTGAGGGATTAAAATTAGGGGAGCAGGAGTGTGAACAAAAGTCAGGAGAGAGGTTTCTTAAACACAAAATGCTTGGTTTATTATCAGGAAAGTATAGATAGGAAATAGAAAGGAGGAAAGTGAGAGAAATCTGATAACAGCTAATAACTATACTTAAGATGCCAATCCTAACTAACATTTTGTAAAAGAAAAACCCTAAATATATCTGTCTTTGAGGGCAGTATCTTCTGCCAGACCAAGGCCCAGCCTAGTGTCCTACTCTCTATCTAATAATATGCCCACTATCTACTAAAGTTGATCAGTAACCAATAAAGCTGTTCAGGCCCTAAATCCATTTCTCTGTATCTAACCATCAGATAGAAACTCCCAGTTCCAGAGAGAGCAAGGCACACACTCCTCTTCTCAGGGTACCCAGAGACAAAAAGCCCTTTCCAACTGCCTGCAACATACCAACCTTACTTGGGCACAAAGTTCTGTCACCAAATGACAAAATGCACAGCAGGGGATCTCTTACTGAGAAATCTTACTCTTCCTTTGCCTCTTAAATTTGAAAATGGAGAAATCAACAAAAATTCTCTTAACACTTGCATTCAATAAGGTTTCTCCCCAGTGTGGATTCTCTGATGTATAGCAAGGCCAGAGCTCACCCTGAATGTCTTTCCACACTGATTGCATTTATAAGGTTTCTCCCCAGTGTGGATTCTCTGATGTATAGCAAGGCCAGAGCTCACCCTGAATGTCTTTCCACACTGATTGCATTCATAAGGTTTCTCCCCAGTGTGGATTCTCTGATGTACAGCAAGACCGGAGCTCTGACTGAATTTCTTTCCACACTGATTGCATTCATAAGGTTTCTCCCCAGTGTGGATTCTCTGATGTACAGCAAGATTGGAGTTCCAAGTGAATGTCTTTCCACACTGATTGCATTCAAAAGGTTTCTCCCCAGTGTGGATTCTCTGATGTACAGCACGACTGGAGCTCCGAGTGAATGTCTTTCCACAGTGATTGCATTCGTAAGTTTTCTCCCCAGTGTGAATTCTCTGATGTACAGTAAGACTAGAGCTCTGATTGAATGTCTTTCCACACTGATTGCATTCATAAGGTTTCTCCCC
Organism: Gracilinanus agilis; assembly: GCF_016433145.1. Taxonomy (NCBI): domain Eukaryota; kingdom Metazoa; phylum Chordata; class Mammalia; order Didelphimorphia; family Didelphidae; genus Gracilinanus; species Gracilinanus agilis. The sequence continues at coordinate 5,047,792 of NC_058132.1, forward strand.
AGCGTGCATTCTCTGTTGTACAAGACTGGCCCTGTGCATAAACGTCTTTCCGCACTGATTATGTTCACTAGAGTTTTCCTCAGTGAGCATTCTTTGATGTTCAATATGAGATGAATTTTGAGATTCAACACCATGTTCTCTCCAAGCTAAGCTTCTGGTACCATCACTCATGGATCTTTGTAGGTCCATTTCTTTCACAGAGAGGCTCACTTCTGTTGGAGTTGCCTTCTGTTCTGGTCTGATTTCTCCTAAAAGAAACAAACAAGTATAACATGCATAAATAGGTATATATAGACATGTATATCTCCTTTATTCCACTGTCAGAACATAAACTGCTTTATATCCTATTTCTTTGAGTAAGAAGTCTTCCAACTTAAATGGGTACAATCCATCACTTGAACATGCCATTACCTCAAATCTAAAGAGCAATTTAATGAACAAAGAGCCTCCCAAAGCATCACATTGGCTCTTTGGGATTTTGGCAAGGCTGGCATTATTACATTCCTATCTCAGACCATGACTTCAGAATGGCTGGCTGAGTGACTTGACACAAATCATAGCAGCTCAGAACAAATTTTCTGCCTGAGCATGCTCTCTCCATAGTAGCAAACAATTCACTTTCAATTTTTCCTTTTCCCTTTCATTTTCATTGCTTATTCATTTAATCCTATCCTCATAGGTATCATACTACAGTGGGTATATATACTAAATATTCCTATTATTTCATGATATAGGTCATCCTTAAGCATTATAAAATTTCCTTCATGAATGGTTTGAACATATTTTTTTCATTACAGGTTCTGAGATGAAATAAATAAAATGAACACTGTTTTTGGCATTTAAACAAGGCATGAAAGATTTTGTTCTGTTCCCTACTTCTTGAGAGTAGCCTTTGCTTTCTTGGAGTGCCTCTTTTCCCTGCAACAAAATCCTTCTCCTCAATATAATTTAAATAAAGACATGGCATTTTTCATGTTTCAAAATATACCTCATGTATTAACTTGAGTCCATCATCCCTTTGTAAGGAAATAGGATGCATGCTTCATTATTAGTCCTTTTGTGCCATTCCCATTTAGTGGTTCATAAGCCCTTTGTAGATTTAAGATAATGCTCCAAAGACTTGGGCTAAAAACTAGTTACAGGCAGTTTAAGAATTAATGGCCCGATTTTCTTAGAACAATATTTTCCCTCTTGGGTAACAAGTATTCCAAAAAAAAATTTTTTTTCCTGCAGTGACTCCAAATGATCCTAACCAGGAATATGATGCCTTTGGGGTACACTCAATGACAACCTCAAACTCTGACTACTTCTTACTCAGTGTAATACATTCTTTTAATTTCTCAACTTGATAGACAATTATTTCCAAACTTCCAGGAAGGTTGGCCATTCATGCACAAAGGCAAGCACAGACTCCTACTGGTTGTCTCTCCAAGTGAGGAGTTGCCCCATTCCTGGTTAACCCTCTAATTGCATGTCTTCGAGTTTATAATCATGAGATCAAGTCATTAATTGAGTTTACATTATTCTTGCAGCTCAGATAACAGACTCTTTGCACCCCTGGGTCATTAGACACGCAGAGGAGAGGCTGTTATCAAACCCTCATTGACCACAAGCTTTTCCAAAAACGTCCTTCAGTGGGGACAGCTGGGTGGCTCAGTGAATTGAGAGCCAGGCCTAGAGATGGGAGGTCATGGCCTACCCTTACCAGTCTTCTGCCTTGGAGGCAATACATAGTATTGGCTCCAAGACAAAAGGTAAGAGTTGAAAAAAAAGTCCTTCACTGGCCACTCACTGCAATGCTGTGCATGTTTTCTGATCTGAACTTATTCTCCACTTAAGTTCTTCTATCTGGAAGCTCCTTAAAGGCCTTGCTCTGCAACACAAGTTAGTCATTTAGCAATTTCAGTGAAATGTAACCAATTTGCCATTGGGAGAAAGAATGAAATTATATCCTTATGAAGGTGATTTTGTAGAAAAAGTGCTTAAAAATAAAACAAAACAAAGCAATCTATGTTTTTCATGAGTCAATGGAAAAACAAATCTTTCCCATGGTAAGTAGCAAGTCATATTGTTGGCTGGTTAGAGAACTCAAACCAAAAAAAGAATTTTCATCCCTCAGCAAGAAAGCCCATACAATTATCTTCCTATTTCCCACCTTATAGAGATACTGGTGTTTTCATGACATTCTTCTTAAAAATCACAATACAGGAAGTGGCCCATTCTAATTCTACCTTAGACTCTTGCTAGGATGTTTAATACTAAGCAATTCACAGGAGCTCTGTCTGTCTCAGTCTCCTCAACTATAACACAGACATAATAATATCAAGTAACTCCTGGGGCTCCTATGAGAATGAAATAATATTTATAAAGTGTGTGACACATAGTAGGTGCCCTATTCTAATATAGGCTTTTATTTTATCTTTTTAATTTGATATTTCCTTCTTTTCTTCTTAAATGTCTTCATTCCTTTATTTTCTTATTTCCCTGATGAATTAAATGCATTTCCATTCCTCAACACTCTTTTCTCTCTGGATCATCTCAGAGTGACATTCAGGATCTGTTGCTTGTTTTTAAGCCACCTCCATGTTGGGATCCTAGATTGTGAGCTGGTTTTGTCCTTCCTTTTTGTTTGCAGGGGGTTTTCCTAGAATATATTGTACATTTAAACCATGTTTACTGACTGGTCCCATGGCTTATGTCAGGCCCAGGCTCTCTCAGCATCCTTGCATTCTGGTCTCTCTCCTGGAAAGCAAATGCATGCTCTGGCCTCAGCCCTGTTTCTGTCTCTTTCTTGCCCTTATTTCTCAGTTGTCAACAGTAATTCTGTTGGAACGAAAGCAAACCCAATCTCGAAGATCACAGAAGCTTCTTTCTAGGCTGCCATCTCCCTAAATTGAGGGGACACAGTCATCGGATTCTCCCAAAACAGGACAAAGATTGAGCCCCAGAGATCAGGAAAGAGCCTGAGACAGGCGATTTATGCACAGTCTTCAATCCTACTATGTGCTGTTGAATGGAGAGAATGAAAACATGAAACAGCTCCCTGGGTCCACTATAAATTTAGGCTCCCTAATCTCAGCTGAGCCCTCATTACCCTAAGGCAATTCTTTGATATCTCCTTAATTGTTTCCCTTTGCCATTCACCACATCTTTCCTAAATACTTCCCTTGGTTTCCAAATGTCCTTTATGGCTTACTCTCACCCCCTGCCCACACCTTCTCATTGGAGAGGTTGGTAGCATTTTTCACTTTTAAAAAACTGGATATTGATAAAGAGCTCTCTTCTTCTCTGGATCTTACAGAGCTCAGAGACCTCCTTTTCCTCCTTGTCCTCAGTATCAGAAAAAAAGGTCATTCTGTCTCCAAGCTAAAGAAAATCTTTTTACAGGTGCAAAAAATCCCATTCAACTCCCTCATCTAAACCCAGTCTATTCCTTCTTCCAGTAACTCTATTTTTCTTTCATTTTCTGTATTTCCTAAACTAATGAAATAATGATGCTTTTTCTATGAGAACCAATAAAGCCATTTCTGCCTAATGCTCCAAAAACTCTCACTTGATCTATTTATCCCAATGAGATATTGTCCAATATCTGTCCACAGTTATAGGGCTAACCTGCTAGAGATGGCTATTTGCTGTTAGTTTTGCCAATGCATTTCCCTTGTTTCTTCTATCATACTTTTTGCCTAATATCCTCAAACTAGAGTTCCTGACACTCCACAGCTAAGACTTCTTTCGTGCTCCTTCACTTTTGTGCCTTTCCTCTCTTTATTCTCTGCAATGGATTAGTATCAGGAGGGTTTCTACAGAATTGTTGGCACATTGTTTGCTCCAGCAGATGGTGAGCTCCCTGAGAACAGGGTATCCACGGCATATTTTTCTGTCCCTTATAACCGAATATAGGACCTGGCACTTAGCAAGCACTAATACACGTTTCCTGCTAATAAGGAGCTCCTATTGGCTAACTGAACCCCCTTCTGCAGTTTCAGGAGAGCCTCATGTTCTTCCATCCTAAACAATGACTTCTTATGAGTTCACAGACAGATCCCCTGAAGGGAGCTCAAAGGACATGAAGTCCAACTCCTTCATCTTACTGATACCAAATTCAGGCTCAGGGATTCAGTGACTTGCCCAGGAAGCCACTGCTAAAATATCTGAAAAAGAATTCCAAGTCAGGTCTTCATGCCCTCAGATCTAGCCTTTGCTTCACTACGGCATACAGAACTCTGGTAACCACAGCTCTCACACACCTCTTCTTCCTATAATGATTACATTTGGATTTTGACTAAATAAAATAATTATAAAAAGGGAATCCTAAAAAGTGGTTGCCAATTATTATCCCTTAAGATAGGAAAACAATTAGCAGGTTTTTGCAACTTTGATTAATTGGAATATTAGTAAAAAGAGGGAAATGTGGGGAGGGAAAGAGGTAAGGAGACTGTCTGACCCACCCTAAATGCAGACCCAATGAAATGAAGCTCGTTCCCTGACAGAGTTCCAATCCCCATGTGGGAATCCTGGTCACTCACCAGCAAGCCTGGCAGGATCCAGCCAAGGTCCCAATGCAGAAAAACCCTCCTCAACTAAGCTCACCAAGGCAGCAGTGAACCCAACAAGACAGTCCCCAATTCCAAGCAGCTCCAAAGCCCCAATGCCCAAAACTCCAGGCCAAAGGCCCAAAGCTCCAAGTCAAAGTCGAAAAACCCCAAGGAACCATCCTCCAGAGAAGTTAAAAGGAGAAGATCCAAGCAGCAGAGACTCCAAAGAACTCCAAAGGAGAAGTCTACTGGACAGGAAGTTCAGGACTTTTTATAGTCCTTTTGCTGCATCCCTTCATGTCCCTTCACCCTTTACGGGAACCAATAACAGTCTTTTTAATTTGCCTAGCACTGGGGGTGGGGAGGGGTGGGCAGTGCCTTTGGAGTTGTCCCCCACTCCAGCAAGTGACTTGTGAACTCTCATACTTAGTGACTGGTAAGGTACTAAGTAGGGGTACTTAACTTTTTCATGCTGATTGATAGAATAGGGAGTTGGATTCACTTTCACATGCCTCACTCACCTGGAGAGCAGTTTCTCAGGTCTTCTTGCTCTAGCATCCACGGGGCTTCCCTTTGCTCGAAATAAGAGATCACATCTTCTCTGGAAACTGCAAGCCCTGGGCATGGGGAATCAATTAGGGAGGAGGATGGAGAGAAACTTATCTTTAGGGAAGGGCACATCAATCCAGTCACTCCATTTAGAGAATCCCTCCATTGGGTTAACACAGGAGTCTGCCTTCACCCCATAGCATTTGTAGTGTAAGGACCTCAGGATAGGATGTGCCATGTTTCCTGCTGTGGCACCTGTAATGAGCAACAGCCCAATCCTCTACCTATTCCCCACCCTGCTGGGTTCCACTCTTGCAGAAACTCCTAAACACAAGCTGGGTAAAAGGGTTATTGTTCTGGATCAATCTGAAGACCCAGACAAAGGGACCTTGAGGTATCAGCTCTTGTCTTATCACCCAACAGCACCGCACTCCACAAAACTGATATAAACCTTGCATACTTTTCAGTTGGGGAGTTTCTGCCTCTTCTAATGGGTGAATCAATAAATCCTCATTGGTCACAATTCTCAGGTAGTCCATTGTTCCTGACAATGACAGAGGAATGTAAGCAGGATGTTTACAAGGACTCCTGAAGAAGAGTTTCCACAGCATTTATTTTTGGAGAGAGGAATAGAGAGAAGATCACGAAACCAATTTGGAATCAGAAAATTTGGTTCTGGTGCATTTCCTTTGTAGAAGGATGGACTCATTCTAGACTTACCCATTATTACAAAATGAGAGGTAGTTAGAAGTTCAGTGGATAGAGACCTGAGGTTACAGTCAAGAAGGTCTCAGTTTAAATCTGGCCACAAACAATAACTATGAGTGTGCCTCTGAACAAGCCACTTAATTTAATCTCTATTTCCTAACTGAAAATGGGGATAATTGTGTGGGAAGAAGTGACATAATATAAGGAAAACCCTTGGCAGAGCAAATGGCCAAGACCAGGTCACTATAAGTGCTCATTTCCTTCCTTCTATTTCTTATTAGCTGTGCTAGAAGTTTAGGGCAATAGGAAGGAAGACTAAGGACAAATCTGCTCTATGAGGGGCACCTAGAACCTATGAGCTGTTATGGTTATTCTTATGCTGTATGGGTAAAACTACTTTTTAGGCAGGGATAGAAGGCCAGAAGCAGTTTGGTACACCACTGACACTGTTTATTCTAAGGAGAAGTAGGGATAGGTAATGGAGGTAGGAAATGGAGAATAGAGTTCTTATATAATAACTTATGCCTATAAATCTAAAAACCCTATAGTAAGAGTAATAAAACTCTATAATAGAACTGCTTTCTTTCCAGCTTCTTCTTGTCTGACAGAGCAGGCCTACCTAAACCTTCTCTCTCTGAGTAAAGATATAATTTCTCTATCTAATCCTAAAATAAAATATTATGGCTTTCGCTTCCCTTAACCTCCTTAAATCCATTTTTTTCAACTCCAACTACCAAAAGCCAAATGTCAGATCTCAGGACAGAGACCAACAGCACTCCTATTCTCTGAGATAGTTAGAGAAGATGGAGCCTAGAACTCACTCCCTTCAGCTTTTCTAGTCAGCCTCTTAATGAAATGGAGTAATATTGAGAAAACTTCTGCTTTTAAATAGACAGAGTAAAATTTATATAACTTCTTCTAATCTAGAACTTTCTGCTCCTAATGAGACAGAGTGAAATTAAGAAATTCCTTATAACAGAGCTAAAAGTTTATGCTGATTAAAGAGTAAAATATTCCAAAATACCTGACCCATCCTAAAGATGAAGACGTTATAAGGAAAACCTACCTGAACAGTTTTCAGAGATTTGTTTGGGAGGCAAAATTCAGGTTCAGGTAAAGGTGAGACCAAAAAATATTTGAGAGTAGTTCCATGTCTGAGATTCTTGAACATGGATTTAATTTCTGATCTTCTGATCTGAAGCTCCCTAGACTTGATAAGAGAAAGTTTCAGGAGCACTAAAGGAAACCTCCACGTTCGTATTACATAATGCCAAGTTACTTTATAGAAAACTAGGCAGCAGGAGATCCCTGTTTTCTTGGACTCAGAAAACTAGCATTTTTCCCTTTCTCATAACTGATAAATGGGTGAAATGTTATCTACTATTAATGAAGATATTTTATTGGATTATAAACACATTTACCAGGGAGATTTGTCCTTACCCACAGAGCGCAGGTTCCGGGCATTCTCCAGCATCACCTCCTTGTACAGCTCCTTCTGGGGAGGGGACAAGAGGCACCACTCCTCCTCGGTGAAGTCCACAGCCACGTCCTTCAATGTCACCACCTCCTAAATCATCAAAAGTCATAGCACATAGGCCTGAAATACACATCAGGATTAATGACTCTCATCTATTAGAGGAGAAAACCAAAGCACAGAGAAGGTCAGAGCCCACACTTGAAACCATAGTCTTTAAGAGCTCAGTGGAATTTTTAGAAAACAGCTCTCATTGGAATAACACCAAAGAGTGCCTATGGAATTGTGCTTGTCAAATCCCCTCACCACCTCAGGATTACATTAGTATCACCACTTTTTCCTAATTTACTTATTTTGTGGTCATAGACCTTAAATTTTCTAAAACTAATCATTTTTTAAGTAAATCACACAGCTGGTATAACTTTTCTCCACCCCATGCTGTATTATGTGAAACTGGTATTCAAACAAACTCATGTATTTTTAGAACAAAGTCTATTTCACATCTTTTTAAAATTTTGCTGTCTGTACCTGATGCTTAGGCATACTTGATGCTTAGGAATACTTGATTTTGATTTTGGGGAGCAACCTGAAAAAGCACATCTTTACCAACAAGATTGTGGGTATATAAGGAGGCCTCTCACAAGGCTCAGGGTCTTTGATTGCTGACCAGAGTTTGGCTTTATTGGGAGACTGGCCCCTCTCTCAATAAATAGGCTTCAAGACTTTGGTTCAATCTTTTGTGTCTCAGCTAATAAATTCTCGCCACAGAATGCATCTCCCTAAGAAATCATGGAGCAAGTCTGAGTTCTATCTGTGAGGTACATGGATCTGTGGAGAAGGAGAGAGCGAGGTAAAAATTCTTTCTTCCTAGAACTCATAAGTTACTTGTTCTAAACAAAAATCTGTGAAGAGTTTGTGAGAATCTTTCAAGTGCTGTATATTCTGGAGGGAAGAGAGTTCTACGGGATGCCTTAAAGGAGAACAAAGCAAAAGGAAAGTTCTAGTATGTTTTGTGCATGACCAAAATCAAGTCTGATCTGGTGGACTTGACGGAGTGATCTGGGTTGGTTTTCAGTCAAGTAAGAATTCTTGTCTGTTATTACATTAAGGTCTTGAGGTTATTCTTACTATGACTGTTTCCAGTGAAAACCTTTTCCTTTATGATTGCTTCCATTTGTATATGGCTTTTATTTCTTAATTATATTTCATTATACAAAAACTAGAGTGATTATGATGGAAAAGTGAGAGTTCCTTTATCCAATAAGAAAGCAATATTTAATTAATTTGTGTTTTACCTGAGCTTATTCATGAGAAAAATTATTGCCACTTTCCTTATGAGAAAGAAAAGATTGAAACATACCGCTAGAACTCTAGCAACTTCAAAGAATTAGAGTCAAGAGTGTTACTGATGTACAATCTGAAGGAGAGATTGGCTAGATCTCAAAATATCCTTAAAATTTGGAAGACTCATCTATATCTCTAATCTTCTCTATGCCAAATGTGTTTGGCCAATGTGCCTACAATGTTTTGCATTTCACTTCCTTTTTTCTATTTATTTACTTCTGAACAAGTGAGGGATTTATTGCTATTTTTTATATTTTTCCAAGAATTTAAGAATCTTTTCTTTTGTCTAGGATCTCTTGAGTCATTCTTCTTCATTGCATCATACTCACTGTGTGGGTTCTCAGCAAAGAAAGGCAGTCAGTCTTCTTATGGACTGATAATTGACTCAAATTCAACAGATGTCATTCCAAACCTCTTCCCTTCTCTAATTTCCAACATCTATCTGTCACCACCATGGGGTGAAGTAATGAACTCCAAACCTCATGTTAAGGAAAAAGTTAATCTCAAATATCTTATTTCTCGCCCTGATTTACTGTTTTAGCTTTTTTTCCTCACTGATTTCTCCACCATGTCCTTTATTTGGGCAGCTTCACTCCCTTGCACAAGTCCAATTCATCCTGCTTTTGTTTATTGTCTTTCTCTATGAGACTGTGAGAACCCTGAGGCTAAGAGAACAGAAAACCTTGAATCTCCCAAGGTAAACCTTCCCAAAGAAAGCAAAAGAGAGAACAGTAGATTTGCAATGGAAATCCACAGAAGGGAAGGATACAAAAAAATAAAGAACATTCAAAGAAAATCTTGCCACCTCCAAAGCAAAATATGCTGATCTCAAAGACAGGATGAACATAGAGAAAAGAAACATTATAGGTCATCAGGAAGAACACCTCTGCATAACACAATGATGAAAGTAATCAAAAAGAATTGGGTAGAACTTCTGAACATAGAAAATGAAATTCCAGTGGAAAGATCCAAAGATTGTCTTCAGGATGAAACCAGAGGCTACTAACTCCTAGATAGGTAGTGGTAACATCAAACAGTTTAAAAAAAAAAAAAGTGCTACAAGCCATCAGGAGAAAGACCTGCAGATACAAGGGAAAGGATATTGGAATAACACAAGATTATTCCAAATCCAGCAGAAATGAAAGAATGTGTTCCAAAAAGCAATGGAACTCAGGATGCAGCCCAGAGTGACCTATCCTATGAGAAGACTGAATCTATCTTATATCATTTATTATTGATCCCATTTACAATAAATTGCTTTTGTCTCATAATTGCCTGAGTCATGGTTCTCTGTCTCTTGGCATCGTTCAGTATTCAGCTAATCTGTACTAGAAGGGGGTGTATTTGAGAGATGCTGCAAAGGTGAAACTGTCAGGTGTGGGCACCATATTGGCTGGGTGGGATGAGAGCCAGTGAGGAGTCAGAGGACTCCTATGGTTCTGAGCCTGAGGGACGAGGAGGATGCAGTAGAGAAGGTGGAGGTCGTGTCTGATTGAGAGAGAGCAGTTTCTATTTTGGACACACTGAGTTTCAGATGCCCAAAGGTTGTGCAGTTTGAATTATCAGTATGGAAATCTGAGATGCAAGCCTGGAGGTCAGCAGAGACATTAGGACAGACGATGTCCATCTGAGACTAGTCAGCAGGGATGGTGATTTCATCCCTTCTCATTCAGGAGATCATAAATAAAAGAAATCTAGAGGCAGAGCAGAGGAGGACTAAAATTAGGAACCTGAATAATACTCCTCCTAACCTTAGTGTTACAAGGTGTGATCTGGAGGAGGATGCAGCAAAGACAGAGAAGCAGAGATCAGAGAGGTAGGAGGTAAACCAGGAGAGGCCAGTGTCCTAACAATCTAAAGAGAAGAGGGTATCAAGAGAGAGAGACTGGCCAAAAGCACCAAAGGCGGCAGAGAGGATTGAGGGAATGAGGACTATATATAAGCCAATATCCCTGGTGAACATTGTCTCAGAAATTTCTTTTATTTTTTAAATTAAATATTCATTTATTTAATTATTAATTTAGAATAGTTTTCCATGACTCCATGATTCATGTTCTTTTCCTCCCCTCCTTCCACCATCACCTGTAGCCAACATGCAACTTCACTAGGTTTTACATGTGTCACTAATCAAGTCCTATTTTCCATATTATTAATATTTGTTTTAGGGTAATCATTTAGAGCCTACATCCCCAATCATATTCCCATTGAACAAAACCAACACAACCAAAATTAGAAGGGAAGCAACAAATTGAGGGAAAAAATCTTTATAACAAAAATCTCTGACAAAGGCCTAATTTCTCTAATTTATAAGGAGCTACATTAGTTGTACAAAAAATCAAACCATTTCCCAATTGATAAATGTGCAAGTGACATGAATAGGCAATTTCCAGATAAAGAAATCAAAACTATCAATAAGCAATGAAAAAGTGCTCTAAATGACTTGAAATCAGAGAAATGCAAATCAAAAGAACACCTAGCAGATTGGGTAACATGACAGCAAAGGAAAGTAATAAATGTTGGAGGGGATGTGGCAAAATTGGGACATTGATGCATTGCTGGTGGAGTTGTGAATGGATCCAACCATTCTGGAAGGCAATTTGGAACTCTGCCCAAAGGGCTTTAAAAGACTGCTTGCCATTTTTTTTTTCATTTGGAGTTCTGGGTTAAGATGGAGGCAGAGTAAAAAGAAGCTGCTTAATCTCTCCTAACCAAAGCATACAAGACTCCTCAAAGAGACATAAAAACAAATCCAGACAAATGAAGGGACCCCACAACAGGATGCAGCATTGAAGATACATGGAATCGGGGCATTTCCATGCTATAAATGGATGAAACAGCTCTCACTAAAACTCAAGTTAAAGAAGCCCCTCCCCCACCCCCCACACCACGTACAGTGCCAAAACCAGCGCACAAGAGTTAAAGCAGGTTTGGGGCACCAATTAAGTCCTTGGCAGCTCCAGGGCTTGTTCCCGAGAGCATTAAGGCTTAGGACCCCAAAAGGCTAAAGAAAGCTCGTGGACTTTGAACACAGACCTTGAGCGCAGGTGCAGGTGAAAGCATTGACTTGGGCATGGACAAGGATCTTGAGCACAGGCTTGGACCTCTAGTGGGGTCCCTGTGCAGATGGGAGCACGGCTGTGGAAGCAGCCCCATGAAACTGTTGAAGGAGCCTTGGGCAGGGGGCAGACCGAGGGGACCACCAGGAGGCTTGACCCCAAGCACAATGAGACCTGAGACCTCAGGAGCCTAGAGAGCACAGACAGACCCTGAGTGTGAGGATAAAGCTGAGAAGGCACAGGGCTAACAATGGCAAGCCAAAATCGGGAACCCCAGAAGAGAAAGATCATCAAGAAGAAATCTGTAACACTCAATAACTTTTACACAGAGACAATCCAGACAAAAGAGCAAACAGCAGAGGAGAACAAACAAGTAATCATATCCAAACCTTCACAAAATAATGAAAACTGGTCACAAGCTATTGAAGAGGTCAAATCTGAGATGATGAGAAAGATTGAAGAGATCTGGCAAGAAAATAACAGTTTAAAAGGCAGAATTTCACAATTGGAAAGTGAGGCTCAGAAATCAAATGAACTGATGAGCAAATTGAACACCAGAAATGACCAGATTGAAAAGGAAAACCAGTCCCTAAAGGATAGAATTGAGCAATTAGAAGTTAATGATCTCTCAAGACAGCAAGAATAAATAAAACAAAGTCAAAAGACTGAAAAAATAGAAGGAAACATGAAATATCTCAATAAGAAAGTGACAGACCAAGAAAACAGGTCTAGAAGAGACAATTTGAGAATCATTGGTCTTCCTGAAAAAGCAGAAATTAATAGAAATTTGGACTCCATACTAAAAGAAATTATTCAGCAAAATTGCCCTGAAGTTCTACAACAAGAGGGCAATATAGACATTGAAAGGATCCATAGATCACCCTTGACACTAGACCCTGAAAAGACAACGCCCAGGAATATAATACCCAAATTCAAGAGCTTTCAAGTAAAAGAAAAAATCTTACAAGAAGCAAGAAAGAGACAATTCAGGTATCAAGGAGCACCAATCAGGATCACACAGGTTCTGGCAGCCTCCATGCTAAAAGACCACAAGGCTTGGAATATGATATTCAGAAAGGCAAGAGAACTGGGCCTTCAACCACAGATCAACTACCCATCAAAACTGACTATATACTTCCAGGGAAAAGTATGGGCATTCAACAAAATTGAAGATTTCCAAGTATTGGCACAGAAAAGACCAGGACTAAATGGAAAGAGCAACTAATCCCAATACTATACAAATTATTTGATATGATAAGCAAAGAAGGAGTCCTACCAAATTCCTTTTATGACACAAATATGGTACTGATTCCAAAGCCAGGGAGATCAAAAACAGAGAAAGAAAACTACAGACCAATCTCCCTAATGAACATAGATGCAAAAATCTTAAATAGAATACTAGGAAAGAGACTCCAGCAAGTAATTAAGAAGATCATCCACCATGATCAGGTGGGATTTATGCCAGAAATGCAAGGATGGTTCAACATTAGGAAAACCATCCACATAATTGTGGATATCAACATATCCATATCAACCATATCAACAGTCTAACAAACAAAAATCACATGATTATGTCAATAGATGCTGAAAAAGCCTTTGACAAAATACAGCATCCATTCCTATTGAAAACACTGAAAAGTACAGGAATAGAAGGACCTTTCCTAAAAATAATAAACAGTATATACCTAAAAACATCAACAAGCATCATATGCAATGGGGATAAATTAGAAGCCTTCCCAATAAGATCAGGAGTGAAACAAGGATGCCCATTGTCACCTCTACTGTTTAACATTGTACTAGAAACACTAGCAGTAGCAATTAGAGAAGAAAAAGAAATTGAAGGTAACAAAATAGGCAAGGAGGAGACTAAGCTATCACTCTTTGCAGATGATATGATGGTCTACTTAAAAAATCCTAGAGAATCAACTAAGAAGCTGGTAGAAATAATCAACAACTTTAGCAAAGATGCAGGATACAAAATAAATGCACATAAATCATCAACATTTCTATATATTTCCAACACATCACAACAGCAAAAGGTAGAAAGAAAAACACCATTTAATATCAACCAAGACAATATAAAATTCTTAGCAATCTATCTACCAAAACAAACACAGCAATTATACAAAAACAATTACAAAACACTTTCCAATCAATTAAAACTAGATCTAAACAATTGGAAAAACATTGATTGCTCATGGGTAGGATGAACCAACATAATAAAAATGACCATTCTACCCAAATTAATTTACCTATTTAGTGCCATACCTATCAAATTACCAAAAAACTTCTTTACTGAGTTAGGAAAAACTATAACAAATTTCATTTGGAATAACAAAAGATCAAGAATATCAAGGGAAATAATGAAAAAAAATGTGAATGAAGGGGGCCTAGCAGTACCAGATATTAAACTATACTATAAAGCAGCAGTCATCAAAAAACCATGGTACTGGCTAAGAGACAGAAGGGAGGATCAATGGAATAGACTTGGGATAAGTGACATCAGCAAGGCAGTGTATGATAAACCCAAAGAGCCCAACTTTTGGGATGTGAATCCACTATTTGACAAAAACTGCTGGGAAATTTGGAAAACAATATGGGAGAGATTAGGTTTAGATCAACATCTCACGCCCTACACCAAGATAAATTCAGAATGGGTGAACGACTTGAATATAAAGAGGGAAACTATAAATAAGTTAAGTGAACACAGAATAGTATACTTGTCAGATCTCTGGGAAAGGAAAGATTTTAAAACCAAGCAAGAGCGGGCAGCTGGGTAGCTCAGTGGAGTGAGAGTCAGGCCTAGAGATAGGAGGTCCTAGGTTCAAACCTGGCCTCAGCTACTTCCCAGCTGTGTGACCCTGGGCAAGTCACTTGACCCCCATTGCCCACCCTTACCACTCTTTCACCTATGAGACAATACACCGAAGTACAAGGGTTTAAAAAAAAAAAACAAGCAAGAGTTAGAGAAAATTACAAAATATAAATTAAATGGTTTTGATCATATTAAACTAAAAAGCTTTTGTACAAACAAAAACAATGTAGTCAAAATCAGAAGGGAAACAACAAATTGGGAAAAAATCTTTATAACGAAAAACTCTGACAGGGGTCTAATTACTC